>NC_056735.1:1255669025-1255764025 GCF_019279795.1 Protopterus annectens | reverse complement strand
GAAATTCATATAGCTAGATACAGTCATATATATATATATATATATATATATATATATATATATATATATGTGTGTGTGTGTGTGTGTGTGTGTGTGTGTGTGTGTGCGTGCGTGTGTGTATGTGTGTGGGGTCTATACTGAATTAGCGAAAACATAGAAAAGCGAATGCTAATTAATCGACCATTTTAAAGCGAAAGCTTAAAATCTTGAACACCCGGAACAGCAATTTTTTTCACAGGGAAGAAAATCGCTTGGCCGGTTTTGGGAGTTCGCCATTTCCGCCACTGTGGTGTGATCTTGGAGTTGGTATATTTAAGTAGGGGGTGTGGGGGGAGAAGCCCCCCACATTAGATAATGTTTTAAGTTTAATTTTTTTTTCCACAGGGAACAAAATCGCTGCTCTGGGTGTTCGAAGTGTGTGTGTGTGCGTGTGTGTGTGTGTGTGTGTGTGTGTGTGTGTGTGTGTGTGTGTGTGTGTGTGTGTGTGTGTGTGTGTGTGTGTGTGTGTGTGTGTGCTCCATCTGCTATAGGACTGATACTGATGTGCTAATCATTAACAGAAGCATAAAATCACTTAGTAACCCACTCAATCTATGAACTATGCCATAGCCATTGCCATAAGATGTAAGTATCAACTTTACATTGCCCATGGGAGTAAGCACTTAAGATGGTCACTGCTAAGGGAACAAGGGACCTCATTACTGAATAAGATGCCTAGGATCATATAGCATCTTAAAGGCCTTTCACTTCTGCCAGCATTTCTACACTTGAAGATCAGTCACCATCATGAAAGAGTTCAACCCATCATGAAATTTGAAATGGTTTATATTCTAACTCTCATTAGTGAAGATAGAATTTAGGATCAGTACATGTGTCAGTTTCTTTTCATTGCTGGCACTTTGACATATGTCCACATCCCATTTATGTCTTAGTGCTGTTGTCATGCATTTGAACAATAGAGAAAAGAGTCTCATCTGTGCATCACTAAATTTTACACAACAGACCCCATGCAATCAGCTCAACATAGTTCCTCAAATGTAAACAGTAATAATTAGAAAACAAAATCATACGTATCATATTAGGTTCCAGTGCAATAATTTCATTTGCATCCACAGAAATGTAAGATAGCAGTAACAGAAGAAAACGAAGACTAAAATAAGAAATTTGTCCCTGCATGAAAACATGCAGCTTTCTGGAAAAAATGGTATTTTGAGCATTTTACTTTGTTTCACTGTTCTCTGCAGTCCATTTGCTTCCTGCTGATTAATTTTACGTTACATCAATCATGTTATAACTGAACAGCTGTCTGGTAGCAGTAGCACAGTATCTAGGCAACATAGCAGTTTGCCAAATGGGCTGATAGTGTGTGTAGTAAACCAGGAGTTAAGGGTGGGAATGTAATTAACCTGAAGTTATCATTAGTAAGTGAGATGCTTGCTGGCTTAGTAATCATGGGTGTTAAAGATGGCAAGAGGTGGGATGCTGGAGTGGCTTCAAACTGCAGGAATTATGGCAAATTGCAATAAAGGCTTGCCTCAGCAAATGTGGCCTTATTGTTGTTGTCTAGCACAATACAGAAATGTCACATTGGGGACAATAATTCCTAAGAATTTTGAAATGGTCTAGCATGACTAGAATTATCTTACCAGAAGGAGAAAAAAATGAATGATTCTCACAAGTGCAGAATATACTCATTGTGGTATGGAGTGCAGTGACTGAATTCCTGAAATGTTGTTAATATAAAGGATAAGCTTTATTTAAAAAGACAATAAGCAATATGTTCCATGTTCTGCATTGATTTGTCTACAAGAGGCCTGTGGGCATGTTTGAATCAGAATGATGTTATGGTTTTACCCTAGAAATTAAAGAATGAAGCCATGGACTTACAACTATTAACACTATTACAGCAGTACTTAAAATTACCCAGTAGTGACACTAACATTTATTTCTTATTCCTAGGGACAGGAAGATAACAAACTGCAACACACAAATCAGCAAGGAAAATAATACATTTTCAGTTACATGTGCAGTCCTTACCAACAAAGGACACTGTGAAAACTGTTTTGTACTTCGGGCTGGAGATTATCAGGATATAGACATAGATTTTGCACATAGACTGATCCTTAAGCAATTCTGACATATAAACTCTCCTCACAACAGGTTCAAAAAGCTTGAAAGCACTAAAAAATGAAAAGCACTGCATTCTATGTTAATTTTGTAGCACTTTCTTTAGGCCTCATAATATACTAGCTGATCCTAGTCTTCAGAGAGAAGAACGGGTTCCTCAAAGCCTAGTACAGCTGTAAAAGGATCACATTCAGGCAACAAAATTATGTTGGATTCAGTCGTCATTAGCAGTCATTTAAATAAATACAATGTTTGAAAAAACTGAAAACTATGGGTGAAAAGGCATTGAAGACAGACAGGTTGTACCCCAGAATTATTACAGATGATTTAGGACTGAATCTAGTAGTACCTCTAGCCAGCCCTTTAAAAAGCCATAGTCAGCACCATGGCACAGAGTAATGAAGCACTGACCATGACCTAGATATCCCGGGTGTGTTAGAGAAAAAATCTCTGGCCAGCACCATGGCACAGAGTAATGAAGCACTGACCATGACCTAGATATCCTGGGTGTGTTAGAGAAGAAATCTCTGGCCAGCACCATGGCACAGAGTAATGAAGCACTGGCCATAACCTAGATATCCTGGGTGTGTTAAGGATGAAATCTCTGGACAGCACCATGGCACAGAGTAATGAAGCACTGACCATGACCTAGATATCCTGGGTGTGTTAAGGATGAAATCTCTGGACAGCACCAGGGCACAGAGTAATGAAGCACTGGCCATGACCTAGATATCCTGGGTGTGTTAAGGATGAAATCTCTGACCAACACCATGGCACAGATTAATGAAGCACTGACCATGACCTAGATATCCTGGGTTTGTTAGAGATGAAATATCTGGCCAGCACCATGGCACAGAGTAATGAAGCACTGGCCATGACCTAGATATCCTGGGTGTGTTAAGGATGAAATCTCTGACCAGCACCATGGCACAGATTAATGAAGCACTGACCATGACCTAGATATCCTGGGTTTGTTAGAGATGAAATTTCTGGCCAGCACCATGGCACAGAGTAATGAAGCACTGGCCATGACCTAGATATCATGGGTGTGTTAAGGATGAAATCTCTGGACAGCACCAGGGCACAGAATAATGAAGCACTGGCCATGACATAGATATCCTGGGTTTGTTAGAGATGAAATCTCTGGAAAGGATGGCCAGAGGAGGATGAGAGGCATGGCAATACCTGCTCACCTATATTGGGACAGGGGGATACACAAGCTGTGGTGTTCACTGCACACTAAAATTCTCAGTGTAGATCAGATATCACTTAGAGACACTTAAATAAATGGAAAATGGCCTTCAGAGAGCTTCAGTACCTGTGAAAGCAGGTGACATTCTTTTGCTAAGGCCCACTGCACATCATACCCCTCTGTAGCCACAGGCATGCACAGTAGGGAAAATGTAGGTTTATGATCAAAAAAATCTGATGACTGCCAGGATACATGTTCAAAAAATGATGACTGCCAGGATACATGTTCAAAAAATGATGACTTCCAGGATACATGTTCAAAAACTCCTATGACTGTCAGGTTGCAAGCTTGAAAAAAAATGATGATTGCTAAAATGAGGGTTGTATCATGACTGTCTCTTACCTGGTTAGGAAATAAATGTATAGAAGTACAAAGATTAGCCAGATTATCTGCTGATGGTGTGAGCAGGAAAAAAAATAACCACTTGAAAAAGCTATGGTCGTAGGATAAGATGCCCAAAGACTGATGGGAGATATATATGAATCTTTTTTCACATTAGCAGTCAGAGGGATAAAACAATTTATCTGTGAGTTCTACCTTTGTGGAAGTGAAACTTGTTATATTACTTCTTGATTAAAATGTTGCTTATTACCTGGAAGCCAGTGAGGCACATAAACCGAGGTTACATAAATGTACAATGTACAGACCATGTCACTCATCAGTATTGTCTTCAATGAGTGACTACAGTGGCTGGTGTTGTAGGACTCCACGTATTTTAACCAAGCATCTGGCACTGCACAATGACAAAGCTTGCAAACACATTAGGCAGCTGTGGAATAGGTCTGAGAATATCATCTTAGATTAAATATTAGCTAGGTGAACCAAGGACTGATTAAGATAAATAAAAATGTAACTTACTTGAGACAGAGTGCTACTACTGGAACTCTGTAGGATCTGTTATAGGTTAATCCACAAATGATTAAAACCTGCTGTTTAAAAGCTGACTTCTCAAAAAGTTAGCCAATTTACAGTAGAAACTGTTTTTGTAGGCCAGAAAGTCTCCCAACACTCAACATTAGATAATATTCTGACAACTACCTCTTACCTCTGGAAGGCTGCTACAGCTCAACCTTGGAAAATGCAGCATTCATATGACAAATTGGACTAAATGTCTGCCACAACACAGCTAGTACCCAGCTCTAAATAAATGCACATTACAGAAATGGATCCTTAAATCTAGTCAACAACAGTACTGTAAGTAAGAATACAGCCTACACCAAATTTTGTAGGACTGGACTTTTGTTTGCTTACTAATTATTTTTCTCTCCACAGATTCTGCTGTTTTGCATTTCCTGGTTCATTAATTCCAGTGTATATGTACACCAGCTAGCCTCTATCATTTTTATTAGTTCATGACTCTTAAATTTATGGTACTCTTAATAAACCCATTTATTTGGTAAGTTTGGGGAGCATGAGGTGTGTACAATCTGGGTCTATGTTTACGCATTGATAAAAAATTACAGTGAACAACTAATAATCAAATGTTAAACAGCGAAAGTTTAATGTACCGAAAAAGCTTAACAGTGAAAAATAATTCATCAAATGGCCATAGTTGGCCAACATCACGAACAACCCCCCACACACACACACACACACACACACACACTCACACACACACACACACACACACCCTAACTATATATACCAACTCCAAGATCATACTACAGTGGGAAATAGGGCAAATTTAAAAAAAAGGTTTCCTTCACTTATCTTATACATTGTGGTACTTCCTGGTTATTCTCCAACTATGGCCATTTGATGAATTATTTTTCGCTGTTAAGTATGTTCAGTATGTTAAACTTTGACTGTTTAACATTCAATTATTAACCATTCACTGTAATTTTTTGGGATGAGAAAACATAGACCCATACAATCTAGCTTATACATGTTTACTTCCTGTCCAAGCTTACAATGGAAGCATATAATGTTTTTGTTATATATTCTGGTGGTTCCTCACCTCACCCCCACCCTTGCAGAGAATCTGAAACTTTTTGTCCAAATGAACATGATCCTCATGCAACAGATTACTGTTCCTATGACTTGCCATACGTAGGCCTACATCTGGATATCAGAGACATTTTTGCCTAGGTTTTTCTGAAAATGACAGCTATGGTTGGAATCCACTGGCCCTCTTCGTGACCTTTGCCCCTCAGTTTAACAAAAAATGGTCATGATGTCCATAGCAATTATATCACTGCTGATTTTTCATTTTGAGAGTGCTTTAGCCTTAGTGGTCCATGCATTACTAGGTGACCATACTTTCCTTAGCCTTTTCCTGTGATGAGCACTTTTACCACACTACCATCAGATATCACCATAGTGCTTACACCTTGAAATCTGTTTTCCTTTCTCACTAACGTATTGACCGCTATTAACCATTCTTCTCTTTCATTGGTCACCTCCCCAATGGATATTATTATTTTCTAATCAGATTGAACCACCAGACTCTAACTCAGATATCCCCATTGGCAACTGCATTTGATGCTCATTGGCTAATACAGGCCTTTCTTTATCATTTCTTATTTTTCTTTTAAGTCTTCACAATTCCCTCAATCTGATATGGATTCATATATTCTTGTGTAGCATGTAGCATTCTATTCACTATTTAACAGTCCATGGCTCAAAATTTAATAAGTTATCACTGGATAATGCATCATTTAGGCCATCTGACACCTAGCCACTGCAGTCTTACTGGTATACCCAACTTCTTGCTCCCCCTGTCCCTAAGGGGTAGGGAGGCTAGGCTTAGGGTAAATTTGCAACTGTTTATCAATTCATCTAAGTCAGATTTCTAGATTGTGTGGAAAGCATTTTGCTCGACACAAAGCAAGTGTTTGGTTCAGAGGCCAGGGATTCTTTGGGGAAGATATCTATCACACAAACAAGTTTTATTCATGCTACAGCATAGATTTGGAAATACGGGATGAAGATAGCAAACATAAGGGGTCCCACTACTGAGTTCTGAGGAATGCCACTAGTCTGCTTTTTGCTTTCTGAGGTGGTACATGTTACTTTAACTAAGTTTATTTAGAATTCCATAATGAGTGTTAAAGGTCTTAGCCAGATCCAGGCATGCTGTATGAACTGCAAGACCACTATATACAGATTCGATAACTCTCTCAAAGAAGTTTACTAAATTAATAGACAACATGTCCCTTTAATGAACCATATGATCAGTGCAGTGGTGCAGCAGTAGTGATGTCACCTCACAGTGAGAGGTTCGCTGGTTTGATTCTTGGCTGGGGAAACTTCTGTGCAAAGTCTGCATGTCCACCCTGTGTTCATGTGGGTTTACTCTGTTTTCCTCCCACATCACAAAGACATGCGTCTGGAGCATTTCTCCCTAGACCTCCACTAAAAATTGGCTTTGTTCCAAGTCAGACTTTCCCAGTAAATAAATAAATAATAATAATATTGTTGTGGTCCAAGAGAAATAGGATTTTTTTGTATCAGAGCTTATAGAATCAGATATAAAACATTTCAAGGCTTTGCAAATTAGGCTTGTTCATCTAATTGTAACTTTTCAATTTCTTCTAGAGCTTTTCTCCCTGGGTCCCCACTGAAAAAGGGCTTCTGCTCATTCAGACAAACTAGGTCAACAAATATCAAAATAAAACAAAATAAAATAAATAAATTACAATTGTTCTTTTATTATGGAGCTTATTTAATGCTTGTGCTCCACCAAGGTGGATTATTTTTACATTTCTAGATATATTTGGTTCTGATTGCTTGTTTATGTGTTTGCTAGATTGCAATAAAACTCATTGCCATAAGTGACAGCTAAGGCTATACGGGGGCTGAATATCTTGTTGTTGAACTTTGAGATCTCCTCATGTAATTTTAATAAGTTTGTGTTTTTAAAGTCCTTGAATTCAGTGGTGTTTATTGCGTTTTATTTAGATGGCCTAAATAAGAGTACTAACTTGTGTCCTGGTTTGACCATAGATGAGGATACTGCAGTATAAGTAGGGAAGGATGCTGGTGAGGTCAATAACATTCTGACCTCTAGTTGACTGCCTAATTATTTGTGCTATAGAATTAGCATTTACAAAGTGTACAAATATTTGGGTATACCTAACATGTGCTGTACAGGTGGTCCACAAATCACCCATCAGAAAGGTACTTCTTTTTATCAGTAGTTCAGTAAGAGCATTTATAAATCATTCCTGGTTCTTTGGAGACATGGAGGGTGATCTTTATCAGGCTATGTTTTAATAACTTGTCTTGTCTAATGTAACTTGAAGTTCAGTAAGTTCTGATTGTTGGTTGTAGGGAATATGTCTAGAGATAGGTGGGTATCTGACAAAAAACTGCTACTCCCCCTCCCCCGGCCTGTTTCCAGTGGTTCTAAATGTGTGAATGGCACTAAAGCCCAGTAAAGGGAGGCTGCTGTCTGACACTAAAATGAAATCTGTTTCACTATAGATATAGGTGTGTTCAAGTTGCAAAACAGAATTGAGAATTGGCAATTTATTATTAAGACTTCTGACACCAAGCAGAGCAATCTTGATGTGATCTAGACTGAATTCACTGCAAACCAGACTTTGCCTAAAAAGGGCATTAAGTTGACAACAAGTGTTTTGGCCAGCATGCATAATCTGTGCAAACATAGGTGCAAACTACTCTTGGTGAAGCAAGTTATACTGTCAATCCTTCATCCCAATTTAATTCATACTGGTTCTCCGAAGAATGACATCAGCTACTTAATCAATTATATCTGAAGATCATTCTATGACAGAGTTGGATTCCAGTTATAGCCAGAGTTTTACCTGCATTTGAGACATGCATAGCAAGTTCCAATATGTCTCTCTGGATATTCTTTTGGGCTGAGAATATGAAGGCATTCATACCAACATGAACCATCACCAGGTCATAGCCAGATTTGTCCTGTTTGAGGGATTGTAGGGTTCTTGTGAAATCACATATTCTAGTACCACAGAAGTAGCTGTAACCCTGCATTTGAATGCTAGTGAATGTCAAATCAATGTACCTGACAGAGAAGCTACCAATCACCAGGACATCTCTGCTTGGACATACAGAGTCAGTGACAGTGAAAAGACTGCAGTCTTGTAGTCTGTAGTTTTTAATTTCCCCAAGTCTTTTGGGTTTATAGTACCATGACGGTAATGGACCCCATTCCTAAGTTAAAGTATGATTAAAGTTCATGAAATTAGTATTGCTTCACTCTCTGATGTCAGCCAAAAGTGCTCTTTGCAGCACCCGCAATGTGCCCAGTAATGACTCCTTCTGCAATTCGTATGGTGTTACATGAATTGGTAACATATCTAAATATGATTGTAAACTCTTTTTTATAAGATCTGTTGCTCCTAGTACTATTGGAACTGTCTGGGTATCTTTCTTCCACATGGCTCTCATTTCTGCCTGCAGATCCTGATATTTTATGACTTTGTGTCTCTCTGTATGCAAGACACTGTACATACATACATACATACAAATGTTTCAAGCATGGGCATTAAATCCCTTCTAGCTTGCCAGTATGCCAAAACACTTGTTCCCATAATAAATGTCCAGGCTGTTCTTAAAAATATCTAAACTAGTACTTGCTTTAATGTAATTTGGTAGTCTGTTCCAAGCATCTGTAGTCACTAGGTATGGAGAGTTCAATGATAAATGCTATGTTTTTCTTTTCTTTGACCACTTATCTGGTTTTCTAGCATCTATCTTTTGGACTGTAGGTATTGGGTGATCCCATGTGATATCTGTAGCCTGGTGAGTCACTGAGTGGTGTAGTATGTGGAGTTGTATCACTGGATTACTGGCAATGCTCATTAGTCCTAATTCTTGGAAACTTTGGGGAGGGAATGTTTTTATACAACTTCAGCCTATGTTAGTGTGATCTTGTGCAACTACGGGTGAGTTGATATATTGCTTACCAACCATCTGTGTATGCTTGTTGAAACACTGTATTTTATTTCTTGGGTTTCTTACTAATTAAAGAGTGCCTTGTGGTTATGCTTTGCTGACATAGCACGTTTTAGTTCATTACTAGCTTTGCCAAATTTGATCTTATTCTTTATTTGCTTTATTAACCCTTTTCTTTAAGTTTGTCTATTTTGTCTATTTTGTTGTAAAGTTTGTTTATGGTTGATTTTCACTAGGTGGGTTTGCTTCTAAACTCTCTGTTGTATTTGTAACATAACATTTGTAACATTTGTAAATGCCTCTGTGCAAGAGTTGAAATGATAGTATACATGTTGGGTATATATTGCAATACTTTTTATAGGGTCATTGAGGGTGGTGGACTGTTGGACTGTTTTAAGTCAGCAGCATGCATGAAGATATTGGCATTGAAGAAATCCCTAAAGACAGCTGGGCTAGACGATGACCTACTCTTGGACTATATAGTAAATATTATAGAGCAGTGTTCTGATTTGTCCAGTGATAATTTGAGGTGACATTGTCTGGCATACAGGGCGTCCTCCAACTCATTACTGATAGATTTACTGCACATCAACAATCAACTGGGATCAGAACTACTCAGTCCAGGGTTCTAAACCTGTTCAGCAACATCAACAGAATGGTTTGGAGAGCAGGTACATTTCACAGAGGATACCACTGCTGTGGAACAGACTCCCCATCCACATAAAACAAGTTCATCCCTGTCCATTTTCAAATGTAACTTAGATGTATGGATGGGAAACATAAAATTTACCCTAGGACTGACCCCTGTACTACAAATGGACAGAGGCAGCTCCTAAATGCTTTATCCCAAGCATGGATCCCTTCAAATTACCTATGGTATGATCCCAGTTATTCTCATTAGGGTATGTATAATTATCAACCATGGGATGGGTAAGGCCAATCTATAACCAAATGGGGTTGGTTATTTCAAGCACAAAGAGAGAAACTGGCTAAACCTAAAATGGCCTGCAGGGGTAGGCACACTAGTACTTATCTATAAACCTGTGAACCTATGGCGATTTGACAATGGGTAAGGAGCAGATAGAGGCTGTGTCGGTGAGGACAAGATCAAGTATGTTGGTGCCTCTAGTTAAGGCTGGTAGTATTTGATCAAGAAAGTTTACTTTTATAAAGTCAAGGAAGAATTTTGTATGTTTGCTTGTTGTGGTGTAAGTCTGCGAATTCATGAAGGGGTAGATAAAGTCCCCTAAAATGAGGATAATGGAGAGGGTACCCTAATTTATAAATATATGCTTTGTGACTGGTAGGTGTCACTGACTGGGTTTTGACTTGGCCAGCATATGATGTGAGGCCATGTTTACCAACACTAGGATATAAAGAAGTTCAAGGTTATTGTCCTGCTCAATTAACTAAAGGTGAAGGAATTTTGGATAAAGAAAGATACACCTTATTGGCATTACTGCTGTCTACACTTTTAGAAAACACTGGCAGGAATCAATACCTGGCAAGGGTGGAGTGCTGTCATTGAAACCAAGTTTCACTGACAATACAAATATACACCTTTCTGAGAATGAGGAAGACCTCAAGGGAGGTCATGTTCTTATTTATGCACCTAACACTGAGCAGTGCTACAATGCTATTTGTCAGATTTAAATTTGGATTTGTCATATAGGTAGCCTGACTGATATTGTATATAAATGTCCCTGTATGGGGTTTAGGATGTCTTAGCCAGTATGCAAATTCCCTCAGAGATAGGAGCAAGTGATCCTTGATGAATAAGTGGGACTGTCTTCCATGTCATGACAGGCTGACACAAATTAGATCCCCTTGGAATTACACCAATACGTCAATTATTAAAATCAATCATTTTACTCTGTTACTGAGGCATAATTCTTAGTGACAACAGAACGCTGCTCAAGAGTAGTTTCCTTTGAGTGTTAGACACACATACTCGGACAGCTGCTTCATGTCCCTCTTTGTACAGTCTAAGAGGGTGCATCACACATCATCTATATCCACAGCAACATTGTTCATGTCATATTCATATATGGGGTAACATTGTTCATGTCATATTCATATATGGGGTGAATTGACTTGATCACCATAATGATATTATGATTTATAGCATCTGAGAGGCAGCTGACAGTTAGCCTGGCTTTGCTACACCTTGTGAGTGGGGTGTCAGTGTGCCGCACTATGAAGTCACCTGTAACAAGTACATTGCCATGCCATGTGAACTGCTCATATAGCCTGAAATGCTTGGCCAAACCTGTCTGGGGACTCTTGTCTCTGGTGGTGATAAAATGAGCTACAGTATGTGAGATATGGATTTGGTGGTTTTGTGTTTCTACAGTTTGGATGCCATGCAGGTGCTTGTTTCACTTTTTTGTTTATTTAACATTTGTTTATTGGGAAAGTCCAACTTAGAATAAAGCCAATTTTCAGCAAAGGCCTGGGGAGAAATGTTCTAGAGACATGCGTTTGTAACATGGGAGGAAACCAGAGTACCCAGAGAAAACCCACACGAATGCAGGGAAAACATGCAAACTCCACAAAGAGGGCACTACAGCCAAGAATCGAACTGGAGAACCTCTTGCTGTGAGGTGACAATGCTACTGCTGCACCACTGCCCCATCCACTTTGTGGCTTTAGAAGAGTTGTTTAACACCTCAGCAACAATGGTTTTGAGCTAGTCTTGTGATGAGTGGATGTAGTATTAATATACGTACTGACAACAAGTTTGTACGAAAGGTGTGCTTTTAGTTGTAATATGTATTTGGACCTCCCAAATTTACAATCATTTTACAGTAATAACAGTAGATTGCCAGAAAGCATGTGGCAATTTCTACAGTACCCTAGGTGATTATTATGCTGTGATATCTATTTTTTTTTCTTTCACTTTTCTTCACTGACCATCTAACCCTATAATGCCAGTCAATCAAATGTCATACTAATTCCATTGCAGGAAGAGCCTTATTGCTGATTTATCCTTGTGGGGTGGGAGCAGGTGGCATCATCCCCGTGTTGAGGATTGGATGACACAACTTACCCCTCTCAGTGGCAGCTTGTGACCACTCCCACTGCTGCTCACAGACAGTGCATGCATGTAACCAAAGACTTACTAGACTCGGTGAGTGATACACCTGCCCTCCTGCGGATGTCCCCAGTGCAGTGAGATGAACCACTCCATTCTATCCCGCTCTACCTGGTCAGTCCAGCACCAGTATCACTAGTCAAACTGAGGTTGCCTCTGGCAAAGTCAAATTTTCATGTCACTGTGTCTGTGGTTCATGCTATCACAGAAAATATTTTATAATATTACACAGAAGGTAGTTTAACAGTTAACCCATTTTTCTATATATCATCCAAGGACAGTTTACTAATAACTTTGTCAGCAAGCATTTACCATAGAATCATTTCACTCTTACTGGCATGTATTGGTAGATGATTGTACTTTTTAGGGCTGAATGTATAAAGTCACACATAGCTGGTTATGTTGCATTTGCAAAATACAATCTTAACATAAACAATAAGTACAATCAAGTGCATGTTTGGCAGGTACTCTGAGCACAACAGAGTTGGCTGAGTTGTAGAAAAGTCAGTTTAAAGTGACACAATGACTTACTGCATCGCTACTTTCTGTCAAATAGTTATGAGGGTGCAATTTATCTTTTGATTGTGATTCAGAAGATAGAGCTGTGCTGACAGTTAACTAGTGATCACAATGAAAATCAATTGGTCTAAGCTACAGCTGGTAAGAATACATGTGAATGACAAATCAAGATCCTGCTGAGAGCCACTGTTTCATGCTTATGACCATCTATAGGGAAGCAACATGAAGCTGTGGAGGAGCATTCAGTACCACAGAGACGCTTCTGCTGTCATACTAAAAGCTGCAAGTAACATTACCTGTTTACTGTCTAAAGCATGAAGTAACATGCTCAGAAGTCATTAGTTAGATTAGAATATGCATGTTGTTGGATATAGTATGACACACTCCCACACCTCTACTAATTACATGTTTTAACCTATCCTGCACCCCCACACCCCTACTAAATATATTTACTAAGCTATCCTGCACCCCCACACCCCTGCTAATCACATTTACTAAATGTGTTTTGAGGTTGCACAATATCTGATAAAAAGGGCTACTTGATTTTCAGACTAACACAATATTTCCTTTACTCTTTGGTAGTAAGAAGTCAGAGTTAGTATACTTATGGGAATGTAATACAAAGTAATGTCATCGAGAAGTACAAAGAGCATAGCCTCGCCTGTACAAATGCTTAATTATTTAATTCCATTGTGCACAGCATAGCTATAGAATGCATTAGTGAAGGACCTGCAATGCTACGTCACACATATGTGCTGTCATTTCTATAGTAACAGTTTATAACACGAGCACATTTCAAGTATATATTTTATTTCAAATACATTTAAACAATGCAGATTTAGTTTAGGACAAATAGTTTTTGAAATGTAATTCCTAGAAGTGCTAGTAATGGTCTAAAAGTGTGATAAATTTTACATTTCTATATTATGATTAAAATGCCTTTTCAAAGAATTTAATATGTGTAAGCATGCAATAACCTTGTTTTTTTGTTGTTTCTATCTATAAAGTGACTTGTGGATAACGTTTTAAAAGTTCTGTATACATTTGACTTTTTTAAAATACTTTTATCCAAATGTTATTGCTGCTAACTTTTCAAAGATTTGCTGATATGTATTTGACATATTAGAAATCACTATTAGCCAAAATATAATTTGACTAGGTCCCCTTGGTGAGGCTGCTTTCATTTCAGTGTGCAGATGAACCAGGTATAATTTACAGTTGCACTAAGTCAGTGAAGGGAAGTGCTATAGTGCTATCAAATAACATGCTGATGGGTTAAAAAGCTTAAAGCCTAATTTAATGGTTATGACTTTGGGTTATGTTATTTTATTGATTTATGCAGCTGCATGGCTTACTTTTTGGTGACACTGTGGCAAGAGCTGTCTTGAAGAAAGAATATGATCACCCAATGTATTTTCATTTTTTAATGATGAAGGATTCACTTGGAATGCTACATAAGTATTAACTGTCTGATGATATCAGATAAATATACTTCTCTGTTTTTTAAGTAGCATTGTTCTGTTATGGAGTAGAAGTAGGAGGACCAAAATGGTTCAACAATATTATTTGTGCTGCTACTGTCAGTCACAAAGGTTGCTCATATTGGCTACATGTATGTTTAATTTTGTCGGACATCTGTCTCGGCATGGCAAAAGGATCACTTTACAGTTACTGCATTATCTCAATTATCCTCTCGCATTCATTTCTCCCTTGATGACAGAAATGTGTCTGTTATAACCTTTTCTGTCCTTATGGAAACATTCACACCACTTACAGTCTTTAGTGACAGAACTTGATGGTACAAGATGGTAAATTCTTCATCTGGAGGGAAGATTTTATTCTGTTTATTAGCTGACTATAATTTCTGTCTTATTGCACATAACCCTAGAGTTGTCACAACATCTTACCCTTGGACCCTGCTTCTAAATGTCTACATTTTTATTCAATTTTTTTGGCTGGAAGCACTGCCTTAATGACTGGGAGATGTCATTGTGCATATTCTATGTTTTACTTGTAGTCACAGCCAACAAACTAATGCAGGTAGTTGGAATTTGTTCTTTGGTTTCTTCAAAGCTGACTGGGTTTTAGCTTTCTATAAAAACAATTATGTGTCAAGGGTGATGTTGCTCCCCATTGATAGCTAATATATCGAGTTTCTAACTCCAAATAATGTCAAGAGTGATTGTAATTGCCAGCAAAAAGTAAGAAATTTCTCCTCAGACCCATAAACAAAATCTAGCCATTGTAAATGTAATATTGTCATTGAGGTAAAGAAACTGAGTTGTATATTAAAATGCTACTTCTGCCTATGCAACAATTTTATATCTCACTTTGCACACAGATATTTCTCATTATTTGTCCTTTTATTTCTGAGTACATGCAATTTTGGAAAAGGACCCTGAAGACAGGTGGAATAAGGAACATTTGTCATGCACTCAGCATACAGCATGTTTTACAAATTGGTCTTCAAGTGTAACATCACATGGATCTGTTCTGGCTATCATTACAGTGATGGTGTTCTACTTGGACCAATGGGTTACTGATCTGTATGGCTTTTTTCCTAGTTCTGCCCTCCAGTCAGCCAAGTCCAGTTTGGTATTTAAAGTATTACTCAGTTGCTGTGGTCATAATTCACATTATAAATAATCAGGCATCCTGGTTCTTTGGCAACGTATGACTATAAATACCCAAAGCTGTCCAGCTAAATCTACAGGTGAGTGTGTATCCAGGATGGCTTGGCAACCTACTGGGCAAGGATAAAATGAAATTTAAAGAGGATGAAGAGCACTGTGATGACATTTCATGTTTTTGAAAGGCTGAACTTTATTTAATACATCATATAAACAAAAGTTTCATTTTTGAGTCATACAAATATAAAACAGATTTCTATTAACCATCATCAAGAAAATGCACATAGTCAATAATGAAAACACAGTGCAATGATGAATTACTAAAAAGGTCTATGAATTTCTTTTGTATAGCAGCCTGTAAACTGATTTCTGTGGCACAACTGTCAATGTAAACATTTAACTACTGAATTTACTAAAATATGAAAAAAGACTTGACTTTTTTGTGGGAATTCCCCTATCAGAAGGCCACTGGAACAGTGGCAACACATATTTCAGTTTGCCATATCTAAAGTCTTACGAGATCACTGTTTATTTATTAACCATGTCTAACAGGAGAAGGATAGCACATTTGTTTTAGGCTTATGAGATTCATCCTATAATTCTGAGTATACTTCATTCAATTTTTTTTTGTTTTCTCTCTGATTTTCAGTAAATTCTTTAACTATATCAGTGCAATAGCTCAGAAAACATAACACTTGTTTACTTCATAATACCAGCACTGCCCCAATATTAAGAACAAGAATATAAACAATGGACTTCACTAATACAATTGTATGAGCATTAATTAAAAAAAAAAAAAAATATATATATATATATATATATATATATATATATATATATATATATATATACACACACACACACACACACACACACACACACACACATATGTATTTTATTATTGTCAACATCCTAGAAGACAGGAGAGGTAGGCCTTGAGGAATAAAAATGGAGAATAGATGGCTTGTATGTATTTGCATTTAAATACAGCAGCAAAACCAAGGTTGATCAAGTACATTTCAGTCTCAAACTTGCTGGCTCTAAGGTCTGCTAAGGTTTGAAACATTTCCATATTCCTTTTGTTTAAATTCAGGGAGAGGATTAATAGCTGTACAGTATATTAATAACAGTTTATTTTAATGCTTATTCAATATTTTAAGATAAATTTTATGATACGCACTTTTATACAAAACTTTTATGTAGTACTCAGTTGTTGACCCATGACACTACAGGTTAATTTTAAGGCTGCTTTATTTTTGAATTAATTTAAAACTTTATGTAATGTTCACACTGATGCATGGTATTCAAAGATAAGGTTTACAAATGATTTTTACAATATTAATTAAGTCTGTTATGTTGAGCTTCATAATTTAAATGGCATGTACAGGACAAAAGTGATATTACATGATTTGTTTTTAAATTGAGCCAAATACTTGCTATAAATCATATTCTGATGAAGTCCTGTATAAGGATATGAAGAAACCACTTATTCCTTGGATAATAAAATCTCTTTAAAAAAACACTTCGTGGTGTAGGCAAACTTACATTTATGTAACAGTAATAAAACCATATTAACATGTTCATATTTACAAACATTGTGCAACATATATATTATTCTATACAATATAATCAATCCCGCATTACATGACCTGTTCTATTCCTACCTTCTTTTACACCTTATTCCTCCACCAAAACAGTTTTCTGCATGTAGCGTTCACACAATATCAAATTTTCTCTTTTCAATTTACTCCTGCCCTTTTCTAAAGATCCCACTTCCTGTTCTTCTAGCTCTGTTACAATATTCACAACTTTATGTAAGGTTGAATTACACTTTGAATTCCATTTTCTATTAATTACTTTTTGGGACCCACCAGACAATTCAGATCCTGTATCCCAGCTAAAAAAATAATTTCCTTAGTTAGACTCATTTGCTCACTCAGTATTTCTGACAGAGTACTCTGCAGGGAATTGTTAAAGTCAGCCAACTCATTACACTCTGAAAATATATGCTCCCAGGTATCTCTTGCTTCCCTATTATATCTCCAGCATTTGCCATCTATCTGAGGAAAAGTTCTTTTGAGTTTGCTTGGGGTATAAAAGTATCCATGCAAGCACTTACATGCAAAAATCCTAAATCTTCTATACTTTGTTGCATATCTGAAAGCTATATATATATATATATATATATATATATATATATATATATATATATATCCTCCCATTGTTTCCTTATGAATTGCTTAACTAAACTCCCTTACCAATCATTTCTGACCACTTCTGATAGATTCCTGTAGTTATTGTGCAATATTTTATATGCCCTACTGATTATCCCTTTTTAACAGCAGCTTCTGTTCTAAATTCAATTAAAAACTCAGCCAGTGCAGGTCTTTCACTTAGGATTGTCCTATCTCTTTCTTTTTGCCTATACTCTGATATCAATCCCTGATAGGGAAGGCATTTTCTAGACTGCAGTCCAGCTGTTCTTGGCCTCTTCCCTTTCTACTACCTTTCTCTCACTCACTGTCTCTCTAGTTATTTGCTCCCAATACCTTGGTTCCTTTTCAAGTTTTATCCAGTAAATTCCAGCCTCCTCCTGCCTATTCTCTGCACCCCTGGTTTATTTAATTTATTTATTTATTTATTTATTTTATTTAACATTTGTTGATCAGGAAAGTCTGACTAGGACAGAGCCTATTTTAGGCGGAGGCCAGGGGAGAAATGCCCAGAAACATGTTTCTTAGAATGTGGGAGGAAACCGGAGTACCTGTAGGAAACCCACGTGAACACAGAGAGAACATGCAAACTTCACACAGAAGGCAGCCCAGCTGAGAATCAAACCGGAGAACCTCTTGCTGTGAGGCAACAACGTTAACAGCTACACCACTGCGTCACCCAGTGGTTGCAGTCATCCCTATCGGCAGAATGTCCGGCTTTCTCCATTCTCATGTTGGCTTAGTTATTAGAATACTTTCTAATACTTTATGAATATAATATTTTGTATGACTGTTGTTGCTCTCCTTAAGGATCTGCATCAAAAATCTCACTCTTTCCTTATTTCTTGCCCCCCCCTTCCCCGCCACTTCAGCATCATCCCTTTCAACTTTGAATTGTAGCTTTCTGTTCGTGTTATATATAAGAACCTTAATTGTGAAGCTGTAAATTATCTCTTCAAATCAAGTAATTCTAAACCTCCTTGTTCTACTGAAATGATCAACTTATTCCACTTGATACTTGCACTCTTTCTATCCCAGATAAATTCCTTCAACTTTTTATTAGTTACTGTCCACAACTTCTCCTCTTGTTGATAAAAATATGCCTGACCAGTACATAAAACTAAAGCAACTAAAAACATTTTCACTGCTTGTACCTTGCTATCCATAAGCAAGAGCTTCCTGTTTCTGTGTTTTGAACAATAAAATCTTATAGTGTTAGCTGGCTTCAGTATTTGTTTCAGTTTCCTTGTGATGGCACCATGCTTGTAGCTTTCTTGCAGCTTACTATACCTGATCATATTGTCAGATCATAATGCTATGTGATGACGCATCAGATTCAGTCATGGTCGTCTTACTTTTATTCATATTATAGGATTCCAAGTTGATTCAGGCCTTTTTTTTTGTACTGTTTTACTGTTTTCCTCACTGTCTATTATCAGTCCATCCGTGGCCATTCAGAGTATTTGTTCCTCATCACTGGAGTAATTTTGGTGTGCCTCTTAAAATTTTTTTGATCATTTTTCTTTAATTATGCCACTGCCAAGAGCAGTGAGGGCATGTCACTTTCTGGCATTTTCTAAACTCATATACTGGAGATTTTGGTGCAGGAGGTGGAGTGTATTTTGCAGAACTAGTTTAAAATAAGTAAATTACCAGATTAGCACTAATTGTGTTTACCACCAGGTATATGCATAGCTTAGTTGTTTAACAAAGTAATATCTAACATTTTACAAAATGCATTAAGATAACATCAACAGCACATATTAATGAACTAAAACTAACTATTTAGGGAAGGAGGGAGAAAAGAAAATTAATAAGAGTCATGGAACTATGAGGGGGAACGAACATAGATGTTGCTATAAGGAAACCTTCTTAAATCTCTAAAAGGTTAAACAAAAGTGATTTACACTGATTTGCATGAAAAGTTACGTTGCTCCAGATTTCCCCAGCAGGATGCATATCAGAAGCTATAATGAGAACATACAGTCCAAAATCTTGTAACTTGTAATTGTCTTCCTGGAGTCCTAGTAGAATCCAAGTTAATGGAATAAATTGCATGAAGGGGTGTGTCTTTTGAGCAATGGATAATTCTTTGTTACACAAAGCTAATATGGCAAAAGGTTTAGTCTCGTAATCTCTATGATGTCATAGTCTTCCTTATTCTGATGATGTTTTGGGGAGGTATGAATGTAAATTAGGTGTTGCCTGCTTCATAATTTATTTCAGTGGATGCTTCTTCTAAGTATTATCAGGTATCCCATTTTTTCATTTATCACTCCTGGGTATTCAAGCATTAATTTATTTGTTATAGCTTCTATTTTATTTCTATCAAGACTTAAAGGAACTGAGAAACAACACATTTATTTATTTACTAGAAATTGCACTGCTTCTTATTTTCATTAAAACAAACTCTACTATCTTTTTTATAACATTCTTTTTATTTGTCCTTTTTGTACAGCACCCGGTGTGTGTGCGTGTGTGTGCGTGTGTATGCGTGTGTCTGTGCGCACGTGTGTGTGTCTGTGTGTGTGTGTGTGTGTGTGTGTGTGTGTGTGTGTGTGTGTGTGTGTGTGTGTGTGTGTGTTTTTGTGTATATGCACTGTTGCTATATTTTACTATCAATATAGTCTCAGATTGAGCTAAGAGAAATGATTGTTACATGTTCCGTTGCTTTTTCCTCCATTTAACTGAACTCATTTTTTTCATAACTCTGAGGTGGGACCTGCTAGAGAAAATCCTGAAATACAGAGATTGAATGGCTGAAAGATCAGACTTATATATACTAAGTCTAAGATGTCATTTCTCTGAATATTCCCTTTTCTCTGAGGATGGTGATCTCAGAGTTAGTAAATATAAGATTGGCAGGGGGGCTTGCCCCTCCCTGCAAAAATATATTTTAGGGAGAAGAGTGACTTTTGAGATTCATCTTCTATTGTGTTTTGGTCTTCTTTTTTTGTTTGTCTTTCCAGCACTCGACATTCAGTATGGAGCAGATCTTTGAAACTCATATTCCACCAATTACGTTATCGTTTTGAGTTGCTGTGTCCTGTATACTCTTCATTGTGACTAAGTGCATTGTTGTATGTTCAGTGTGAGAGCAGTATAACTTCAAGATTCTGTGTTCATCCCAGTAAGCATGGCTGGTAATTTTGTTATATCTATGACTTTTATTTACTGTGATATTAAGTAAACCTATGATCAAATCCCACCTCTTCTGTTTAGTTAAGGTTATCTTTTATAAGTCTTTTAACCAGGTTGTAATACCATCAGCAGAAATTCCTCAAAACTTTCCTAATGCTTAGAAGGTATAAACCTGGCAGCATATTTTCTTTTCATAACACACCCTCCCAGGCTTGTACAATTTCTGGATTTCCTGAAACTGCTAGGAAACATTTTTTAATCTGATATCCTCACACTGACTAGTTGTGTGCCTGAAATTGTCAGCATGTAAGAGAACCAAGAATAGCCTAGTGGTATACTATCAGTGTCCATCCGCACTACCAGTGAGTTGAGTTCAACTAATATCCTGATTATTAATATCCTGATATTATTCTGGTGAGTCAGGTCTGCAGAGGGAAAATCAATTAGCTGATGGGCAGGTCTCCCTCCTCAAAGGAAGGATCTATCTGCTAAATGTTTGACCTGCTGGAGGGGCAAGGTGACTAGTTGAAGTAACAGCATCTACAGCTGTTTTGCAAATGGTATGTCTGCAGTAGCATGTATGTGTATACATCCCTATGCTGGATGCAAGGATATTACTGAATAAAACCCATGTGTGAAATGGTTCAAGACATTTGACATTCAGTCCCTGCCCACCCATATGACATCGCACACAGGGTATTCCAGCACAACACTGGGCTTGTGGGAGATTCAGGCCTGATGTCAGGAGAGACAGAAGATGAAGAAGACAGAAATATAAATGCTACTTCCCTGAAGTTCCAAAACACAAAAAAAGATTACTTCAGTTCTGTATCTGCTGGCTGAGTCTTCTTTTTATTTTAGATAGTTAGATAGCAAAGTTCCAGTTTTTACCCTGCCTTACAAAAGGCTGTGATTCAGTCAGAAACATTCACTGTTTCTGCCTAAATGCAGGTTCAGATAATAAACATTAGGATATTGGGGGATGTCTTGCCCTGACTATGACTGTGGCTAATTATCTGACTCCCATTCATTTGTACCATGCATTCTTCTTCCTACCAGGCTTTTCTGACAGATACAATTAGTTAAAATACCTTAATGGCCTAAAACGCTTACTGCACCACCATAAATGTGACAAGGAAACATAATGAAACTTATAGATTGTGTGAACCTTTCCTTCCAGAGCTGATAAATTTGTTTCTCAGAACACATTACTTTAAAGTCTATTGCACACTTCCATCCTAATATCTCTTTGTCTAACTGCTTTGAGGATATATTCAGGTTTTAGTGCATTTTCCTGTACAAAACAGCTAGGCTCACTTTGTCCTTGAAATAGAGGTCTTCATTTTATTTCATTGTAATTCTGTGTCATTATTTATAGTGTTATACTACCCCAAACCTCTTAAATGTTTATGCAATTAATTTAACATGCTTTGTTCTTACATGACCATATTCATATGCATGCACTTAGCCACACACACACACACACACACACACACACACACACACACACACACACACACACACACACACACACACACACACACACACTCACACATGCACACAAAGTACTAAGGAATGCCTCATCTGTTATACTGAGCTACTGGTCTTTATTCAGTCAGTGACTATTATAAAGATGCTAGATTTTTCCACTATCATTTTATGAGATATATTCAGTGTGTTTATTATTTGGAATTTTAATGTACTGCACTTTGCCAAAAAAACATTCAAATATGTCTCTTTTATAACATCAATACTGATGCAAAGAAAGTAGTCATATCATCATTATGTTAAAAGACGTTATGGGGGCAGAGTGTGTGGTAATGTAGTCTCTAAGTACCAAGGTCTGCATTTCATTCCTGGAGTTGCTGCCCTTTATATATTCTCTCAAGATCCTGCAGGGTTTTCTTCAGGTACTCTGTGATAAACTGGTCTCTTAACTCTGCACTGTGAAACTTTTCTTCCTACATCACCAAGTAAAGCTTTTGGCTCAGTAAGATTTATTGGTTAACAAAATGAAATAAAAAAACTCACATTTTGCCATGCTTTTTCTGTCCTGATACTAGTCACCAAATGAAGCACAGCTGAGGCTTTCTGACATTCACTCCTTCTAGTTTATGGGGTAAATTATTGCTGTGGTAACATTGCCCAGGCAAACATCACAGAGTGGTTTATGTAAATTTTATTATTCCCTGTGCCTGAACACTGGTTCCCTAAGTTTGAGAGGGCAATGAGGGCGTGTAGTCTGCTTCTGCAAGTGATATTTCCAGAATAGCATCTCCTTCCTGGTAGGTAGATACCTGTTTCTCCGGAGGACTGTAGGCAGAGTATGCCCATGACATACTTCCCTAGCCATCCTACCTGGGAGAGGTGAGCAGGTAGTGCATCATCTAGCTTCTCCATTACCAGCTGATTTCTCCAGCACCAAAGACACTCATCGAACCTGGACCAGCACAGTCAAGGTTTCATCCCTGTTTGCCATGGAGTTGTATATAGAGCTTTTTCATGTAAAATAATAACCTATAGTATCCCACTCTCTCCCCATTTCTGTCTGTGTGTGTATTTTTACTGTTTTATCTTTGCATTGCACAGCCTCATTTTATCTGTTATGATTATTGACTATGCAACTGTTTACGATATATTTGCCAAAATTGTTGTTGTTGTTTCTCATATATGAGCAAGTTAATACATTAATTATTGAGTCATATACATTATCTTGCTTTCGAAAATGGATGACCTATGCATCACCACTCTGATTGAAGAATGAATGTTCCCAGGAGGTTGTTAATGTACAGGTAACATCTGCTGAGTCCACCACCTCACGGTTGCATATTAAGCTGCTGTGGAGCTCAAACTGTAATGGAGATAATTGCTGCCATTGTTTTACACTCGCTAAGCAGCACTTCTGCTGTTTAGCAAGAGTAAAGTTAAAACAAAAAATTAAAAAAAAAAAAAGAAACAAAAGTGTGTGTGTGTGTGTGTGTGTGTGTGTGTGTGCCCGCGCGTGCATATTCTGTCTGCATGTGTGAGTGTATGGGTGCTTGTGTGCATGAAGGCAGAAGTATGCATGGATGTGTGTAAGAGAAAGAGACAGACAGAGTTAGAGAGAGAGACTAATCGAGCAATGGATGCAACTCATTTAAAATTAAGAGGTATGCATACCTTTCAACCTCTTATCTCAAAAATTTGTATAAAGCCTAAAATATTGGATAGACAAAAGCTAAAAAATAGGGACAGTTTAAATACTGCTCTTATAAAATCAGAAAGTTGTTATAATCACAGGATTTATGTTAACATGCAATTTCTGGAGGATATGAAGTCTGTACCTGTCACTCCTGATTTTGACTCAAATTTTAGTTCTGCCTCCATTAATCCCTACTAAAACTGTTTACTCTTTTGGAGAAAATGTTATGAATTACACGGAATGAACAATGACAATGAACACAGTTATAGATTTTATTTACTTCAGATAATGTATATTAATTTAAAAAGGTAATGTGTGTTTTTTATAAGTATTGCATTAACAAATAGATTAACTCCCGGATTCATGAAGCTTGCGCCAGGCGCATGCGTAGCGTATGCGGGATAACGCCAAATATGTCCGCCGAGCGATTCAGGTACGAACCAATTCCACATGCACTACCAGCATACGCCAGATCTGCGCGGCCCTCAGCATAGGTATGCAAATCACCCCATGCGCAGTGTCGCACCATGCTAATGAAGGCATACAGTGATTCACGAAGTGGTGCAGGCATAGCGTAAGCCCATGGAAATGTAAACCAAAAAACACGGTTTACATTTTCCCAAACAGAACATCGGAGCTATGGAAGTGGGCCAGACTCATGTATTACAAAGTTAACATATGCCAATGGCTAAATACACAGCCAGTGGCACAAGAAAAGAAGTACAACACCTAAAAAACAACATTTAATGTCATGTCCACAGTAACGCACAGTACAACTGCAGGGCATGTGTGCGCAAACAGGAATACAAAGAAAATATATACAACTGTCATAAAATCGCAATGTAAGACAAATCAGGATTTCACCATAACATGTAATGGTAGGCATGGCACACTACAAGCAAGGCGCAAAGGTTGCCAAGGGCCCGCGACAGTGTTCGGCACTGTAACTATGAATTAGTAGTCAGTGCCATGCAAATGAGGCAGGTAATACTGAATCGCAAATGTCCCGCCGGATGAAGGATGTACCAGATGGCGCAGCACTATAACACCGAGGAGTGTCTCAGAGGTGATACATGACATCAGCAGAGGGGTGTGCCACCGTATCAGTAAGCACATTGGAGCATTGCAAATCTGGCCTGGCTGTTGCTAAGCAAAGCTGCAGGACAGGGGTGGGGAGGAAGGTATAGAATCGTTTAGCTGAGAGCACACATGGTGCCCAAAAGCACATGTGTACGGGGATAAAAACGTGCCCGAAACCCGGTAAGTGGATGCACACACCACGAACAATAGCACAAACAGGAAGGTCAGGGGAAGAAAAGAAGGAAATGCCAAAGTAGGGTAATTGGTGTACTACTGAGCAATTAACACCAATCAACTCACGGCGGCCAATCAATGGCAGTAGACAAGCCTGCATGCAGAAACCTGCAAAACAGGATAGGGGAGGCATAGGATTGCAAAGAAAGGAGGGGAGGAATTGGAATGCAAAGATAGGAGAACTGTCATAGCAGAGCAAAGCAAACCCACAGTAGACCGGCAATAGAACACATTACGCAAGTTAAGCCAGGTCTAGGGAAGTACAAATGAATGCAGGCTGCTGGATGCATGCCAGCAAATGGTAGGTGTAAAGTGCACAAATGTAAAGTGAATGGCAGGAGGTAATTTACGGCAGCCAAATGTAATGCAACACCAAAGGCAGCACAATAGTGGTTCCAGTAATAAAACACAGAAGATACCCTGTAGCCACGATCGTACATACACACCCTATGACATCATCAGTGTTCACAGCAAAATAGTATAAAGTGTGAAAGCACCCAACACACACCTGTGTATTCCTGAACACTCCCCCATAAGTGTAAACAGACGGGGAACTTTTAAAATGTACATGTTGGGAGCATCCATAGCTGTGATTCATCAGCATGTGTTACAGACCAACGGTGTTGTGGAGGATGATGCTGACAACCACCGTAGGCCTCAGAGGAGGAGAAGAGTGTTCAGACCAAGGGTAACCTACCAGGGGCTACATGATCTGGAGATAGTAGAGCATTACAGGGTGGACAGGGACATCTTACAGCAAATAGTAGAGCTGTGCCGGCCACACCTGAGAACTAGAAAAAACAGAGGGGAACCCATCCCAGTGGACACAAAGGTATGTGTAAGCTTGCGAATACTAGCCACAGGTACCTTTCAAAGGCCAAATGGAGGTATAATGGGGATCTCACAGGCATTGGCATCCAGGGTACTACACCAGTTCCTGGATGCCATGTTACCACATGCCAAAGAGCAGATATACTTCCCCCAAACTCAGGAAGAGTTGGCCAGCAATATGCGTCACTTCCACCATGTGGCAAACTACCCGGAGGTACTGGGTGCGATAGACTGCACGCACATACATATCAAGTCACCACCCGGTGAGTATGGTAGGCGCTACATAAACCGTAAGGGATTCCACTCCATCAACTGCCAGGTCGTGTGCAATGCCCAGGGCATTATCATGAATGTGTGTGCTGGCAGCCCTGGAAGCTACCACGACTCCCATATCTGGCATGCCTCACAGCTGTATCAGGTATTTGTCAGGGGGGGACATCCCATAAGGGCACCTTGTGGAGGATGCTGGCTATGCACTGGAGCCGTGAATGATGACCCCCATCAGAAATACACACACACCAATGCAAGAACTCCATAATGAGGCACACCCACAAACCAGAATCATCATAGAGTGTGTGTTCGGGATGCTGAAATCACGGTTCCGGTGCTTGGACACATCTGGTGGAGCCTTGCAGTACTCTCCAGGCATGTGTGCCCACATCTTCATAGTATGTGCCATGCTACATAATATGATCTTGCGGAAACAGCTGCAGCAGGGTCAAAATGGGGGAGGGCCTCACAGCCGACCGCAATTGCTAAGGCCAACACAGGGACAGAGGGATCCAGACCAAGGACACACTGTGCCAGCCCCAGTAGGCAGACTGAGGCATGCCCAATATGCCTACGCCTTGGCAAAGAGGGAATGTATAGCACATACCCTGACAGTGTAGGCCCCCACGGACTGACACCCCTAACCACCTGCACACACAGTAAAATGGATGGCACACAAACACAACCACCTGTAAATTGTGATGTATAGGTGGCCCACTGTGGAATCCTACATAGGCAGCCCTCAAACATTGTACACGCAACAGCCATTGGAACACGGAATGTCAACACCTGCAGTACATGCGCCTATCAGCATCTGTCAGTGCTGTGTGTATAGGTTTTCAGGTACATCAGTAGGTACACACCCGATTGTCAGAGGCACAACACCAAACGGGGCAAACAGTGTCTCCCGTCACCACAACATCGAGTAAGCAACTGCCGCTTACTGGAGCAGAGGCAATCGCGGGAGCACATGTGTGTAAGCACTGTCCTTCACACACTCAGCACGGATTCCCCACTGCGTTAATGAGGGGCTCCACATAATGTAATCATGGATGTTGTGTCAAGGCAGGGGATGTACCCATGACAGGTATTCATCACCCCAGCATGCTGCACCCACGGGTCGTATGAAGGTGTAGCACATTATCGGGTGTAGCTCATTGTGATATACATACCCAATGCTGGAGTACATCCAGTAAACATCACATGGACATACCATTAACTGGACTCATCAATATGTAAACTAACGAAGTTATCCATGTAAGTGCAGTGTGGAGTAACTGCTGTAGTGTACTCCACATACAAACTGACATAATACGTGTACAACCCCCAGATGTCCAAGTGGTATATGCAGTGACCGTCATGCAGGTTTCCGGTCTCATGTCCTGCAAGGGATGTAACGTAATCCCAACGGCACGGGTAATGCATTCCTAATGCAGGTCATCAGAATATGTGTAGCACACGTTAGTGGGAATATGCGTTGCCCACTGATGGTAAGCGATGTTTAAATACAACTATACGGATATGTGTGAAACAGAGCTAAGCTTCACCGATCACTGCGCAGATCACGGTCAATGATGTACAGAACAGGTGAAACCAGCATTAGTCACCCCTGAACAAATAGCACCTGCTCTGAAGGGTAAAACGACCACTGCCAGGAGTTGAACAGGCAATCATGTATACAATCACCCAACACTATTGCTAGCCAAGATGTACGTACGGTAGAGTTGCCACATTTCAAATGACCAATGTGGGACATACACTGGATGTCTGCAGGCCGACATATACACCCATCCAGTACGAAAACCACAACGTCAGTGTTTTGCATAGATAAACGTTTATTCTAGTAATGGTCGTAGGTACGTGTTCCATGTCCTGTAACATGTAGGTGGTTCAGATACAGAATAAGTGTTGTATGCAACTATTACATAAACTATAGGGAATATGTTTGTCCCAAAGACGCAGGACATTTGCCATGTTCACAAATATTTTGCAGGACACAACTGCACAAAGAAGGACTGTCCCTCGCAAAGTGGGACGGGTGGTAATCCTAACCTATGGCAGGTGTGTAATGTGACAGGTACAGACACAAACGTGCGGAGTCCAGGAAACACAGTATACACCGACAAACACACAATGAGAAGTGTAGCGTGCCTGTCACCACCCCTCTCAGAGATATATATATATATATATATATATATATATATATATATATATATATATATATATATATCTACACATATATAATACAGATAGAAATGGTGATAGTGTGATATATGTCGATATATAAGGAGTCACTGACATCTGCAAATATATAGATAGGTCAACAACATTCAAAACACCTTGGAGGTACAAATAAATAGGATACCGCCAACTATGGAAGGTGTCACACACCGATACGCATAACCACGAGGCTGAAAGACAGAAAGAACACAGTACTGGAACTGTAGAACCGTGAGCTATATGACGATAGTAAGGACATGTAGTCTCCGTTGCCGGCGGTGTGGTCCACGTAGGTACCGTGTACAGCTGTGTTTGTGAGTGATGTAGCCTGTGCATGTGTGTGTTGAGGGTGCCATGTGTGTTTCCGTGTGACTGTAATGTGTGTGTGTATGTCCGCATCGTGTATCTGTAGGTGCCAACTCAGAGGTAGATAATTATGGTAGGTGCGGGTATAGCTAGCCGTAAGCATGCAGTAAACACCGGTCCCACATTGGGAGGGACAGCCCCTCCCTGGGCAGGTGTGTCCTGACATGAAACATTACAAAGGGCAACTGCCCGAGAGTTTAGGACATTAGTATGTCCCAAATATTATGAATAGTTGCAGGAAATAGTCATGTCTGTATATAAGAAATGGAAATGTTACATGCAAACTCATAAGTAGGCAAAGTCCAAGAACAATAGGTATGTAATGAGGATATAAATATGTGCTATCCTGTGTACTGACCGTTGCTATATGTCAGCTTGTAAACACCACTGTGTGATCTGCAAGTGCCCAACTATGGCCATATGAAAAGGCAGCAAGCCATGCCACAGAGGGTCAGGCACCAACACCACTGCAATGACTGCAAATATTTGGGACAGACATACATGGGATAGTTGTCATTTAGAAATATCCCTGCACATATCGCCATACATCCGGAGGTATGGAAGTATCAACCCCACCAGCATACTATATAGAAACCAATTAACAACAGCCCAAAGTAAAATCCCGTAACAGAAGTCTACTAAGTGATAGCTCTTTAATTAGGGAAGGAGCCCACACACATATATATGGACTACGTAGGAATGCAAGCCCCACAAAACCGTATATGCTAAGTACACCCGCCTACACCCCCCACACTGGAAACAATAGCAATACAGACCGTAATTACAGCACAAACATCCAGTTAGTCAATTACACCTGCTGAACCGTTAACATACCTTGTGAGAGACACATTTAAAGGCACCATGCAAAATTGTATCCATTGTATAATGGAACAAACGGCAATGTTACAGGTGTTGTTTGCAATAGTCCATTATCAGACGGGTGTGATGACAGGTACAGTCACATGTAGAACCACATACTCAAGCTGTCACACACAATCCACAGGGGACATGACTCCAAACTACACTTGGATCTACACATAGCAGTTGCAATTGCACACAACAAAACACAATACAGGCCGTCTCCCCGAAGGTAGGGCAAATGGCCAATGCCCAAGTGGAGAATTCAATTATACCCCACTGTTGCCGTGTAATTGGTGAATGGAGTAGCTGCACAGCTGAAGTGCACGTAATTAGTCACACAGGAGCACCAATTGACAGCAGTAAACCACATGTTGCAGGTAGTTAATTAATTTATTTATAAACAGTTATGATGAAATAAATAATGTAATCCACTCTGTTCATTTGCAAAGGACACAAACATGGCCTGTAGTCACGGGACATTGTAATAGCATGACAACTAATCTAAATGGAAGGGCTACTCCAGTAACCATGCACAAAGGACATGTAATAGCTCCACAGGTTCATAGTGGGGTACCATACAGTCTGGCGAGTCTATGTGTAACAACAACTACAGTGTTCACACCAGTGGCACCTCTCTAGGGTAGTGGCCTGTGAACAGAAGAGCCATGTGTAACCTGCATCACTGCACAGTACAGCCACTGCAGTGATCCCTGGTGTACATGTGTCCACCATCCACCAAGTGAGGTATCACATGAACAGTGCTACTGAGTGTCCCTGCGTGATGTACATAGGAATCTTGTTCCAAAGCATGGTGAGTGTCCGGTCTGGGAATGCAACCCCCAAGCACATCCCACACATTGTTGCATGTGTGCACATATCCATGAGCATGATGCTCACAGTGGCTATTGTTTATGTCGCGCATGCGGAGTATATCCATTAACATAGTTGCAGACATGGGCCCTGTCTTTGCAGCAGAGGTCACGCCTGAGTATGTAGTCCGCAAATGTGTACAGACGTGGTGTCTGTACTTCAGCCACATACTTTAACTGTCATAGCTCAATAAACGTCATGGCGTGTTAATGATTATGTAAAGCTGTAGCTGTTGCGTAAGGTACACCCTAAGTGGGGTGTTGTACTCTTGAATGTGTGTAGAAGTCCGGTGTTCAGAGGTACAATGGGTGCCTATGTACCAGCTACACACCCAGTACAGACAAGTGTGGACATGTAGAAGGATATCCATGCCACAGTGGCAATGTGGTAATCACAGGAGTGTGTGTGACATACATGTGTAGTATGAACACGTACAATGCGACATGTATGTAGGGGACTAACACCTATGTGATAACCAGTGGGTGGATGGTGTACTGCAAAGGTGATGTTCATACCTAGTGTCATGCAGGTTGAGGCCATGATGTTCATATCAGGTATCCGTCACAGTGACACCTGTATGGATGGGGTCAGTATCAGCTGGTGGATCAACAAAGGCACTTGGTATGCAGTGGTCTGTAAAGCTAGGCAGGGAAGGTCCCTCTGTGGTAGGCTGTACCTCATGGAAGCATATACCAAACATGAGGGCCCCATGACTGAGGACTGTGGTATGCCAAGTGTAACTGAAATGCAGTATGTGATATGGTATGCTACCCTCAGTGTGCGTGTCCTGTCCATTAGCCACTTTGCATAACATCCTGAGACATATGTTTTGATGTGCAGGTGGATGTGTATGTTGTCAATACCAGAATGGAGAATGGTGCTGAAAGCCAGCGAGAGGACAATGTAGGCTGTATGGACCCCCGTGTCATCATCAACTACTCTGGTCACTGTATGAAAGGAGATCACCAGGTGTAGGAAACATGCTGTGGCCCCAACAAGACCAACCCGGCTGGCATCAAAGGACTGGAGCACAACAAAGTCACAGCGAATGATGTCCATGATGATGTGCCCTATAGCCATGCAGAACAGTCCAGTCAGGTGTGTAGGGTATTAGTCCCAGTCGTGCATTGTGGCACCACCTGTGTGGAGTGTAACTGTTACTGTGTGCCAGTTAGGGGCCACAATGTCTCTTACAAGGCTATTACTGAATATGGTGTCCCAGTGGGGAGACATGTCATTCAGAGGTTTGTGGACATCACAGCCTGGGATGTTGTAGGGTGACAAGGGGCCAGTGTCCCAGGACATATAGAGTGCAGGTCAGTACTGTGTAGGTGTGACCGTAGGGACACCGCAATGTTCCTGCAAGGAATGTGGCCCCGTAGGGAGAGAGAGGGTGTAATGTTAGCATTGAAGCCATCAGACAGCATGTTGCCAACATCACCTGTTTCTGTCATGTTGCAGAGTGACAGTTGTATGTGTGAGCAGATGTGGGTATTGCATATGACTACTGACATACCACCATAATGCCTTGTGGTACATCTCAGAATGTGTCACAGTAATGTGTACATAGCTAGTTATGGAGTATGTGATGAGGGATCCCGTGGTCCTACCGAGGCTGACCAGTGAGTTACCCCACCCATGGGAATGTACACCACTGTGCAACAGCCCCCACCTGTTGTTGTAAAGTATGTCCATGGAACTGCACCCCCAGAGTGGCATATGTTATCTGCTGTGTACCATCATGGCTCTGTGTGGAATAGCATGATCCATTTTGTTGTGTACGTTCTAATGAAGTGCACTGGAGTATGTCTCAGGATTTGTATGTGCATTGTCCACCTGCACGTGTGTCATGACGTCAACTACCACTGTCATAAGACATCTGTAGTAGGTGTTGTAGTACTCTTGTACTGTGTATGCCGTGAAGTGTGTGGTGCCGGTATGTGGCTAACAAGGGTGAGTAGCATATGTTCGGATTCCAACAATGAGGGGATAACCCCAGGTGTGGAACAGCAGTCACATGTTGGAAGTGCCCATGTCAAGGATACTGTTGGTCCTGGAGATGGTGTGTATGGGTCGATCCAGCCAAGCGGAGGTTATGACTCACGGACAGCGTACGCCTAATGTGTTGGTAAATGTGTGGCTAACACAGTTAAGTGTGGGTTACTGTCAGTCTCACATCAGTAGCAGCAGTATGAGCCCAACTGTCCAGTACACCATGAAATGAGGTCTGTTAACTGTGGGGTATGTTGAATCTGCATCCTGTAACACTGTGTATAGCAGTTCCGGGCACAGTTAATTGCACATGGAGCACCTGTGATGCATTGTGCTAAGTAACCAGCCGGGATGTGTGTACAACATAGTGGAATATGGGTACACCTCAGCCGTGGGTGTGCCAGTCCAGGTACATGCCTGAGAGGTATGGTCTGTCTATAACCAGTCATTGCAGGTGTGCTCTGCAGAGCCTAGAGGCAGGTCCCAGTCACTGCAGAGATATTGAAGTGGGTCAGTATCAGGTGTGCCTTGCCTGCGTGCATCACAGAGGATGATGTCAAGCATTGTGTTACATGACCACTTGTTTTGCTAGCCAGTTCCCGTTCTGGTGGTGACTGTTATTGGACACTGTGCAAGACAGGCAGTATAAACGCAGCAAGAGTCCAACATGTGATCCGTACTTCCAGGGCTGACAGGTGCAGGTCAACTGTGCCAAAGCATCATGTTGTTTGACCAGGTCTGTCAAAGTGGACAGATACTGAACGAATAGTTGTAGGAAGGAACGAATAAGAAATAAATGACACACTTGCGCTATCTTCTCTTACAACAAAAAGAGGAAACGCAGTGTGTACAAGGCAATAAATTATATATAAATAATTCTTTATTGATATATTAAAAGTTTTTTAAGGATTCTTAATTTTACACATTTTTTTATAAGAATTCTGTACATTCCTATATGACTCAAAACATTCATCCATTCATAAAATGCTTATTTTTATACTTCTAGCCTATTTTTTTCGCGTTAATTTTAACTTTACTTTCATTTTAATTTTATTTTTATTTTTATTTTTACTTTTATTTTTAACAAATTACACTTATATACATTTTCCTGCCTTTTAAAACACATTTATAATACTGTCCAAGCTACAACAAAGAGCTTTTCAATAGATTTTCAATAGTTTTTAATAATTATCCATATTAAGGCAATTGACATTAAGAGTTAATACATACAGAAAACCAGCAAGGGTTGTTAGAAAAGATATACAACTATCATGAAAAATTAATAAAATATTCATCAGTCCCTTATACTGTCATTATGATTTATGCTTTAGGTATGTAGTAATGAATTTTACCTACAGTTATTAGTGACTGAGAATATGTACATTTCATTAGTAAATGTTTATAAAGTGTATGTAATGAAAGCATTAATGTTTTATATGTTAGTATGGCTTTAAACAATGGCAAGAGTTTTCGCGCCATTAAGTCTATTTAAATGGTCTTTGTTTGAAACACTGTTAGTTCTGAGGAAGCCTATAGGATTAGGTGAAAGCGCTTAACTAACGTTTCAATTTTAACAATTTTGCATGTATTAATGAAAGAACTATATCCGTTAGGGTGTGTTATCGTGAGCCGTTTTTCATTAAATTTCATTTGCCTTGTACACACTGCGTTTCCTCTTTTTGTTGTAAGAGAAGATAGCGCAAAAGTGGACAGATACCAGATGCCTGTGGAATGACAGCAGAAGCATGGGCAACTTGTACAGTGGTAACAGGTCCGGATGGCTGCAAAATGCTCCCCAGGGCTCGGACCACACCATCAGGGATACAAGACTGGTGGGCTATTGCATGTCCCTGCACACATAGTCTGTGCCCTGAGATACAACTTCAGTCACACAAACATGGAAAATGAAAGTCACATCGTACCTGCTGAGGTGTGGCATGGGTGCATACGTTATGTTGCAGAACCAGTTACCCGACAGCAGGATGTAAGTGACTATCGTCTTGTGTAGTCTGCTGAGTGGAACAGCAGTGTGACTGCCGACAAAGTCACCTATGACAGGTGTGTTGTGTATGTTATGACACCCTATTGGCTGTATGTGATGAGCACACATGTCTGTGGGCTATAGGATGGTGTGGTTGTGTTCGGTGATGTGGGCTGCCATTGGTGCCTACACAGAGTATGGAGGGGTACTGCACAAGGTGTCTCCATATGTGTGGCCTGTGGTGGGGATCATGTGGGACTATGTGATGAGTGGGGTGTGTTGCGAATGTTACACATCCCCACATGACTGTCAGGTGCAGTCGGGGTTGGTGACAGTATAACCCCCAGCAGGGCTGCATATGTGCATCCCCCATAGGCTGTACTGTTGTATGTTGGAAGGTGTGCATTGACTGTGTACATGACAATAGCTCTATTGCCACATGTACAACATAGTCATCATATAGACAGGCAATAGCACTGGTACGTGCCAGTTGGACATGCCTGTATATAACTAGTATGTGCCAGGTGGACATGCCGTATAAACCACCATGTTTCATGAGATATGTGAGTGATGTGTGTACGACAGCTATTGTACTGTAAGCAAGCTGGAAATGTATGGACAGACAGTGTACCTGTGAGGACTGATGTGGAATTGGTGCTATACTAAGCAGTAGCTCATAACGTGCCAAGAAGCTCTGAACAAGTGCCGGGCATGCCCATCCAATACAGATAGGGTGTTGGATAATATCAACCCACAAGTGTTAATGGCAGTCATGATTGGTGGCACCGCATCAGAACACTGCCGGGTATGGTCTGCAGGTCCATGAACCATTATCAATGTAGATGTTAGCAGTACAGATGTACAAGACTGTACAGATGTTTGACTACAAATGCCTTTGTATGTCAAAAGAGTGTTTTACCAGTGGCCTGTTGACTGGCTCACAACTACTAAAGGTGCTACAGTGACATGTGCATATCACACCGGTGTCAGCTACAGTAAAGCAGGGTTAATGTGTTGTACCCCACCCTCATTGTAGCCCATACCACACAGACAAATGTCAACCGTCTGTGTATGCGAGGATGTGAATAGCCATGACCTATGGGCAATAGTTGTCAGAGTGTTGTGAACAACATATAGAATGGGCTGTGTGTGTGAGGTGTGTGACATATGTGCACATTCTGGTGGATGATATCAGTGATGTCAGCACTAGGGGAATATCCCTGTACCCATTAAGTACCACCTAGGCTGTGGTCAACATTATGGGCACTGTGTTAGGGATGGTGTTGTGCAGTACACCTCCCTGAGCTGTAGACGTCTCCATGGCCCTTTAGGTAGTCATCCAAGGTACCCATGACATAACAGGGTGGCATCCATGAGCATGGAGATCATTGGACAGGCATACACAGCACCGGTGTGACCAATATTGGAACACATCACCTTCCAGGGGTAGGGGCCATGCGTGGATGGCCGATACCAGCCTCCACAATACTCACCTTCAGTATGCAGCATGCTATCCACCTTGCATACAGACATATCCCACACTATGCTGTTGGACATGCTACATGTCCATAGCCTGATCTGAAAGACATACGTCATAAACAACCACTGTCCTATGACTAGGATGGCCACATGCTGGACAGATCCCTGTGCCACACCTGTGACATACTCCCGCCATACCATGCAGCCCTGTCCACATAGCTGCACATATCATCCCTGTCATACATGGTGTGATGGCCGTATGGTAGATGTAGTATCAACTGTTTGGATCAGTAATGTGTCAGTGATGCCCCTCGCGGTGGCGTAATGGGTGTCGGATACAGCTAGTAAACCCAGCCCATACATGCTATAGCTGATAACCTTACCTGCGAATGACGTCCGACTAGCCATTGTCCCATGTCTATCACATGTGCAACACAGGCAATCTGTGGCAGGATGTTGAACAGCTGTACAGTGCAGTGTAGATGTCTATGGCAAAACAGATGCATGTACAGGTTTCCATGTGTACTTGGTGCATTGGCACTGCTGAAGTCCATTAAGGCTGTGTCTGTGTTGATATGTGACATATACACAACATCAAGGTCAAGAGCATTAACGTGGACACATCCAGGCATGTGCAAATTGATAAGAACACCAGTTCAGGCAAACAGACATGCCCACATGAAGACAGCAGTCACATGCAGTATGAACACTGTAATGAGGTGACACACATATATGGAGATGATATCCAATGCATAATGGGTGTTACATGTGTGAGACACATACAAGCCAGTCATGTTAGTGTCATGATGATTTGCAAAGATAACTGTGCAGATGTACTAGAAATGTATGTGCAACAGTATCACTGTACATGTCTGAAAATGTGACCTGTCACCTTCATCATGTCTTACAGACAATGCCTCGTACACACCTACCAGCATACAGCTGACAGGAGGATGATGTCCTAATCCCGTGCCTTCATGAGAACTACGAAGTGTTATTTAGCCACGTGCCATAGCACGCACAGCAGTGGGACGACCTGTGGCAGGATCTTTGCAGGAGGGTCAACGAAGTGGGTGGCCACCACCGCACCTACCAGCAGTTGCTCAGACACTGCACGGATGTGATAAATCATGCAAAACAGCGTGCCACTGCAATCGCCAGGGAACAAGGTAGAACAGGTGGTGGGCCACCAACCCAGCCTCCACTCACACACACAGAGGAGCTACTGGCCAGTCTGGGGACACCCTCAGAACAGCTCCCACAAACACTAGCTGCTATCATGGAAGTGGGTGTCTCCCAACCAATGAGCCTGGAGTTGCCTGGTACGTCAGTACTGAACATATGGCCAGTATATCCCATGTACGTGCATGTGTCACTGTACATCATGTAATGTAACAACATATGCAAGGTATGTGGACACACATGCTGCATACTACAGTATGCTACCCTGTGTATGCACCATACCTCTGAACTGTACAGGTATTTGCAGAATGTCCAGATGTCTGCCTAATATTGTCAGTGTGTTCCCCTTAATATCTGTCCCTTTCTGGCAAATAGCTGACGATTGAAGTCATTAAATGATGACAAACATTTCTGGTTACGACTGCACATTCCTTGTAAAAACCATGTGCATGCAAACCTATTATTCTAGCAACTTTCTTTGTTTGTAAGAGTAATATTTCACATCTGTCCCTATTTGTCCCCCATCATAGTAGGCTTTGTCCAGATTTATAGTTCTAAGAGGTTGAGAGGTATGGTATGACATGTGCTTACTATATGCTACTGTACAGGCGAATGTGTTAACTTGCACAGTGCACCCTGTGGCTGTCATATAGTCATGGATAATGTTCATACTGCTGTGTCACCCCAATACAGGTACCTCTGGTGTGCCGCACAGACAAGAGTCCGTTGCAGGTGAGACTGTCATCGGTATCAGGTATGTCAAAGCATAGATCTATTCGCCATGTGGCCAGTTAATACTTGTACACATGATGTTCATTCCAGACATGAAATACAGGTCGCATCACCCATCATCCACACAGGCCACCCATGTGCAATATATACAAATGAAATAACACACAGACATGAAAGCACAGTATTTGTCATTGCTACAATGGAGGCATATGTACTATACAGTGGAACAAAACGTGTGGTGCACAAAACAGTACCACACAGTGAGCAGTGATATGGGCAGCTCACAGGCGTCACCATTGTGTTGAATGCCCCTGCAATGGGTTCACACATTGTGATGTGCCATCCGACATGTCTCAGACATGTAGTGTTTTGGTTGCAATATTGTCACACTTTCCCATAACCCATACCCCACATACCACACATACACCCGTTGTCTGCATAGCCCTGTGGATGGTGACATATCCAACATCTATGGGTGTATGTCATATGGGACAACACAGACATGTGTGATAGATGGCCATCACACACATATGACCAGCACATGTGCACACATGGCCATGGGGGATGGCCAGAGATGCGTAGCCACACAGTAGCTGTGATGTGGATACACCCTTTCTCACTTTGTCCACACATGGTCCAATTACAGCCCTACTAGACTGATTGTACAGGTGAGGTGGTACACTGCACATCTTAAATGCCTGTGCACAACTAGTGGAGGTGTCACTGATGTCTACCTCATAAGATGTGGCAGAGTGTCTGAACTTCACACTGTACAGCAATGTAGATGGCTCACAGTCCCCTACCATGCCCATGCACATTTGCTCAACATGCATTCTATCTGTAGGGTATACGGACAACACCGCAATGTGATACCCAGTACAACGCTGTACATGTGTCAGGACACCATTGTGTCAGACATGTATGCATGTTAATGCACACATCAGCAGATTACATGTCAAGGTCACATCAGCCATGTGTACTGTTATCCTGTTCTGGTCCACATGGTGTATCACAGGGATGTTTGCATGCTTCCATGATCATGTGAATTGCATGGCTAATGATATGACACCTGCTTGCTGTAGTGTGCATTCCAGGGGGTATGCTTACAAACATTATTGATGTCTGAGTTGCATGCTGTCAGCTGTATCACAGGCATGCTGCATGCCATCTGTCATATCACATGCATGGTGTGTCTGTCAGTGTGTGTGTGTCAGTGTGTGTGTGTGTGTGTGTGTGTGTGTGTGTGTGTGTGTGTGTGTGTGTGTGTGTGTGTGTGTGTGTGTGTGTGTGTGTCAGTGTGTGTGTGTGTGTGTGTGTGTGTGTGTGTGTGTGTCAGTGTGTGTGTGTCAGTGCGTGTGTGTGTGTCAGTGCGTGTCTATTGTAATTTAGAGTCTTTCTTTGCATTCACAGGTGATGTAGGTGCGTTACCCTTCTGCGGTCCATCTGATGTTAGTGTCCCCACAGATGCTAGCAGTGATGAACATATGCATGAGGTACAGGCAGGTTTGTCAGGGGCTGAATCTGTGCCAACGGTTGCCATCCCAGCTATGTCCCCCTCTTCCCCACACACAGTTCAGCTGCCAACACATACCCCATCACCAGTGGCCATAGAGGAAGGACAGTCAGCGTCTGTTAGCGTTGAACAGGAATGTGTGGTGGCTAGAGAAGGTGTGTCTCCACACCATGGTGTCAGTGTACTGACTGCAGATGTGCCATACAGGCATGTGGCCGGTGCTGCTCGTAGGAGGACCTCTGGCAGACATGCACCTGCAGGACATAGCAGAGCAAGTGGAATCACCAGACGCATGTTCCAGACTGTAATGGTGGCACAGGCATGTGCCGAACGGCAGAACAGAGAAGGGCAGAGGCTGCAGAGGGCTGCTATCCATACCCTAAACAGCAACATCCAGGCATTGGCAGGTGATCAACAGCAGATTGCTGATGTTCTGGACAGGCGATTGGGTGACATGGTCAGAATCCTTGACTGTGGCATGGCAATCTGTGAGCGTGAGCTGTCTGTACTGGAACATCTGGTAGGAGTGAGGCATAGGCCACGTGGATGTGGGCCAGCTACACCACCTACTGCAGGTCAACGTGAGCGTGCCACCTCACATGGCCGCTCCCATAGTGCTGGTAGCAGTAGCAGTGCAGCTGGTGCTGTGCTGTCCACACCAGGACACAGCAGGCCACGTGGACGTGGCCCTGGACATTCCCAGTGGGAACACGGTTCCAGTGGCCATGTGTCATTGGACAGTAGCCATTCTGTACCTCCGCCTGGCAGTGCTCGTGCAACCCCTGGCAGGCACAGGACACATGGCTGTGGCCGGACACAGTGAGCTGTACAGCCTGGTCTGTACAATCTGGAGCTGTCGATAATACCCTTGTGTAGGCCTCACAAATGAAAGAACTGTATGCACACATACACGCACACAGCAAACACAACTGTAGGGCTCCACAACACCCACATGCATACTGAACAGACATGTCCAATCAAATCACCGGCTCTTACCCACACACATGATGTCATCCATTGGTGCAGCTTATGCCCCTGGCAAACATAATCACCCTGTGCATATGATGAAGCCTGTGCCACATCCCTGACATCCACACCATCGGTGCAGGGATATGCTCAAATGGTCTGATGCACAGGGTGAACAGAATAGTGAGAGGTGTATCTTACATTACTTGTGTATGCATAGTGAGGGAAGTGTATGTTGCATTGGTTGTGTGTGACTATTGAGAGACATGTATATGACATCGGTTGTGTACTGTCGACATGCACCAGGCATACCATGTAGTACAGGTGCAGCATGCATTGTGATATGTTCACGGTATGTGTCTCAGTTACAACAGTAACAGCATGTTGGTAATGATGCCCTGGTTCCCTCCTATGATGTACTGACATGTGCCTCCAGGTAGCAGTGTTTGCAGTCCCCCAGGTGCAACTGTGAAGTACTCACAGGCACATATGGCAATATCAGCATGCTAAATGTACCCTCAACCTGACTGTTGGAAAGTGTAACATGACACAGATGTCTGCACATATACTGCACCTGAAGCATGTGGTCAGTTGAACAGGCTACAGCAGCCAGAGACGTAACATACATACCAGGAAACATTACAGGTATGTTGACATGGTGCAGGGGTTGTACACAGCGGTCTGGCCAATGATGACATTAGAGGCCACTTGAAAGCATGAGGCCACACTGTGTAGCAGTAGTACCCTGTCACATTACAGGAACATGCTCACATTCATGGGGTCTACAACACTATAACACACACCCCATAGTGTTGACGTGAGGACCCTTGTCTATGTGGTCATCACCCTCACAGTACTTTGCACCCACACGACGTGACACAGAGAAGGAACATGCATAGGTAGCCAGTACGGCTGGGACCGATGGCATCAACAGGGTAGTAAACTGCATCACCACGAGGGGTTGGTGATCCTGTTTTCACTGTATGGTAGCATACACCCTCACACCAAGCACCAGACAGCCATACATACATACACACACACACTGTGGTGACCACAAATGTGTATACGGATAGCCAATGTGTGTGATGCACCACACCTGCCGACATCATGCTTTCCACACTACAGTATGTACAGATCTCTACAATGGTGTACAGGGGTGTGTAATAATTGGGACGTAATCCCCACCATATGTGGCATATGTGGTCACACAAGCGGAGACACATGGCAGTGCTGGGAATGATACACCTGCCATATGATGAGATGTTTGACAGACATGCAGCGGTATTGTCCGCATTATGTGTACCAACGCTATGTCTGGCAATTGTGCTGCTATATGCACACGGGAGGATGTAAGTGTTACAGGTGTCATGTGACGTACAGTTGGTAACACCCGACCACTGTGTAAGTGTTATGTCATCACCGTCAAGTAACAGTGACATATCGTACTCTTTGCACATGTCATGGTAGGATGGCGTGTGACACACCTGTGAGCCATCACTGGCAAACATCCATCTACACAGGTGGATCACCACTTTATGTACACACATCCCTCCATATGTGATGTACAACCAACCGTACTGTCAGTATGTCACCATATACAGGTGTCAATGATGGGGCTGCATTGCGACTGCATGTTGTAGTTAGGCACAGATGAGTTACGGACATCAGCCATTGCACATGCATGGTTACAGATTGTACATGTGTGTTGGTCCTACATGCGTCTCCTGTAGCCATGTTTGTATGCATTGCTATTGGTGGACATGTGTGTTGACATACATAACACATGGACTGTGGTATGATATCATGGGTAGAAATAACAGTAGGTGTTACTGCTATAATTCAACTGAACCATGATACCACACCAAGAACTTTATTAGATAAAGCTTCCAAGTAGAAACAACAGTAGGTGTTACTGCTATAATTCAACTGAACCACGATACCACACCAAGAACTTTATTAGATAAAGCTAGATAATACTGTTAGTTTAAAGCCTGTATTAGTTAAAAGGCAGAGAGAGAGGCTTTAATAGGTTATGACAAGTTTCTAGAACCTGATGTAATACACCATAGGATGTTAGATGCTACCAGTGACTTCTTTATTGTGTATAGATATATTAATACTTATATAATGTTTGTATAAGTTATTAATAATTTTTATGTTTTATTCTAAAAAGAAGAGTTTTTATGTAAAGTAAGATTTCTTGTCCTTTTTTTAATATTTTTTTATATAGACCTTTATGAGTTGTATATTACTTTTAGCTTTGATTGTTAATTAGGGAGTGGGATGGGCTGAAGCATGTGATTTTATATTCTCCTATTTAAATGCTGATTTTTTTGTAATGACTCATACTGACGAAGGGTGTAGACCCGAAAGCTTTATCTAATAAAGTTCTCGGTGTGGTATTGTGGTTCAGATTATATCATGGGTGTCATGGGCGACTAGTACAGGGGAATGTGTCCTCGGTCAACATTGCTACCTCCTGTACTCTGAGCATTCAACAGACATGGACCCACTTTCCATTTGCGTGCGTATGATTGCTTAAGCCACTTTTCTGCATGGGGGACAGCAAAAGCTATTGCTATGCACATATGTGTTGTGTGTGTGGTCTATGCACACATCCACTGCAATCACATGTATGACATATCGAAACATGTGTGTTCGTTGGTGTACAGCAACACTCATCTGTCACAGCTGTGTAAGACAAGAAAAAACAAACTCAACTGGATCCACAATCCACTAGTATCTCCACAAAAACTGATTGTTTTACTGGATTCTGGTACGCGCCTTCACATGTGAAGGCGAAGGTACCAGAATCCAGTAAAACAACTTCCAGTGTGTGCTGCTTTTGACAGCTGTGTAAGACCCAGGGCCCCTGGTATGTCTTGAGCTGACCTGGTCATGTATAGTGGTATCATTGCAATGCATAACACCTGTTGGAACCCTGTTGGTACATGTGTACTCTGCACAGTTGCTGTAGACCTCTGTACAGTCCACTGGTCATGTGTCACAGAGTGTTGTGGTAATGTATGGCTGTGTATTGCTGCACCAACGACATGGTGATGTCTTGAGGGCTACAGTGTAGACTGTGGTGTGTACTTCTGTGATCTGCACCTGTGACAGCTGTGATGGCACCTGAGTGTGTACTGGTCACTGCATGTGAGTGTCTGCCCTGTGCGTGGGGACAGTTATACCTTACTGTGCCCTTCCGTGTTTAGACTCCGTCTGCATGCACGACAGCCCTTTGCAACTTCTAAATGTGTGAGCATGCCCAGTACGCTGTTGTGTAGATGGACACACAGGACAGTCCAAACTGATCTCTTGCATGTTTAGACTCCGTCTGCATGCAAGACGGCCCTTTGCAACTTCTAAGTGTGTGAGCATGCCCAGTACGCTGTTGTGTAGATGGACACACAGGACAGTCCAAACCGAGCCCTTGTGTGTTTAGACTCCGTCTGCATGCACGACGGCCCTTTGCAACTTCTAAGTGTGTGAGCATGCCCAGTACGCCATTGTGTAGATTGACACACAGTACAGTCCGAACGGACGTGTATTACTAAGCGTGTGGCCATGGCCAGTGAAACCTTGTGTTGGTGATGTCCCTCTGTGCATGGGCATGGCCGTTGACATCCTGTATAGTGATGGTGGTCTTCCAGGCAACAGATGTTGATTTTCAACGTCATGATGGATGCCTACCGAGTACACACTGGTCGACTATCTTGAAGGGTGTAATGTCTGTGGCGCATCCCGTATCTATGTATTGTTGTTGTAGTGCTCCGTAAATCTTTGGTTGCCCCGATCACACCACTGCCGTGTGTTTGTCTACGTCTACCGTGGGACAGTAATATGTCTGTATGCTTTCAGACTGATCACTCTCTATACAACCCCTGTCGGCGTCCCTGTCTTTACGGATGATGACACCCGCCTAGAAGTATGCCTCTGGGACTGCTGTGTTCAGTAATCTCGGTAGCGCGTTCTGTAAATGTGTCATGCTGTAGTGTGATAGGGTAGGTAGGTGTATGTTCGACTCCCAGGCCTGCCAAGTGTGTGTGTGTGTGTGTGTGTGTGTGTGTGTGTGTGTGTGTGTGTGTGTGCGCGCATGCGCGCATGCTCCCGTCCGCCTGGGGACTCAATCATGCTTTAGATATTTCCTACTGGCACCTTTGCCTTTGCGGATGATGACACGCACCTAGAAGTATGCCTCTGGGACTGCTGTGTTCAGTAATCTCGGTAGCGCGTTCTGTAAATGGGTCATGCTGTAGGGTGATAGGGTAGGTAGGTGTATGTTCGACTCCCAAGCCTGCCAAATGTGTGTGTGTGTGTGTGCGCGCACGCGCGTTCATGCTCCCATCCGCCTGGGGACTAGGTCATGCTTTTAGATGCCTCACACCACAGATATTTCCTACCGGCGCCTTTGCCTTTGTGGATGTTGACATGCGCCTAGAAGTACACCTCTGGGACTGCTGTGTTCAGTAATCTCGGTAGCGCGTTCTGTAAATGCGTCATGCTGTAGTGTGATAGGGTAGGTAGGTGTATGTTCGACTCCCAGGCCTGCCAAGTGTGTATGTGTTTGTGTGTGTGCACGCATGCTCCCGTCCGCCTGGGGACTAGGTCATGCTTTTAGATGCCTCACACCACAGATATTTCCTACCAGCGCCTTTGCCTTTGTGGATGTTGACATGCACCTAGAAGTACACCTCTGGGACTGCTGTGTTCAGTAATCTCGGTAGTGCATTCTGTAAATGCATCATGCTGTAGTGTGATAGGGTAGGTAGGTGTATGTTCGACTCCCAGTCCTGCCAAGTGTGTGTGTTTCCAGCTGCATGACAACAGTACATTGCTTTTACAGTATTCACTCTCCATAACATCCGTGCGGCGTCTTTGCCTTTGATGCTGCTGTCTGCAGGCTAGACATATGCCTGTGTGAATGCTGTGATCTACTAATCATGATAGCGCGTTCTGTAACTGCGTAATGCTGTTGTGTGGTACAGTGGTTGCGTCTGTGTTCTGCTCCCAACCCTGCCAAGTGTGTTGTTTGTGTGTGTGTATATATATATATATATATATATATATATATATATATATATATATCTATATATATATATATATATATATATATATATATATATATATATATATATATATATATATATATGTGTGTATATAGCTATATATATATATATATATATATATATATATATATATATATATATATATATATATATATATATATATATATATATATATTGTATATAGATATGTATGTTGAGATTATCACTCTTGAATGTGCTGCATTATCTGTACGTGATCACCTTGGATGTATGTACATCTGCTATGGCTCTGTGATAGTGCACATACTGTGTGCTGTAGTGATCCTGGGTTATACTTGTGTGGTGACCGGTTATTGTGTTGCTGGGTATTACAAGGGGCATTGGAAACAATGTTAGTACAGCACCTTTGAATGGTCGTGTGCACATCTCGGCAACAGTCAGCAGTGGTTATTACTTTGGAGGGTGAGTATGGCTCATATACGTATGTATTAACTGACAATACTATGCAACTCAGGTTAACATTACTGACTCCCGTTTATCCACAGGTTGTGGTACAGATCCCAGGACTGTATGTGTATACATTGACAGGTGCAGGACTATGTTAGTGTTGGATGCATGAAGGGGTGTCCATGGCCAGTAATGGTGATCTGTACAGCCTGGCAGGTATGGTCTGTGACTGTCCCACAATCTCCTGTATATGGCTGACACATGTTGTACCTGTGTATATGCAGTCACACACACTTACCACAAACAGCTAGGGCTATCACATACACACACCCATTGCATCACCATTGGGCCATGTAATAACCGTTGTCTCACACACACACACACACACACACACACACACACACACACACACACACACACACACACACACACACACACACATACCTACGTGTAGATTGGATGGCTCAATGACAGCTCTGGAAATGTGACACCACACCCTGTGCATATAATGTCACCTGTGCCACCACCTGTGATGTGTAACATTGATGCAGTATCAGACTAACCTGGTGCTGATGCACACGGTGGCTTTATACCACTGTATTGATGTTAGAATGTTGTTAACACAAAGTGTGATATCCTTCTAGGTGTTTATCAGCAGGCATGATGCATTGCAGCTATGACCATCAATGTAGCATAGTTTACAGCACTGTTAATTCTGTTGATGTATTCTCCATTCATGTGCCATTTCACTGATGTGTGTAGTATTGTCAGCATGTGTTTCTGAGTGTGCAGCATGTGTGTGATGTGTGTAGTACACATTTATACATGCTTACAAATGCGTACACTGGCATACATGACATTACACGGGCTTCAACATTTGTACACTAGCCTACTCATTCTTCAACGCATGCACACAGGCTGTCACACGCGTATACATGCTTACTCGGGCTTACTGGCGTGCACAGGCACGGACACACTGTAGGCAGGTTTGCAGGAAACATCAGTGGCATCTATGGCGTACACCGTCAATCTCCTGACTTTCCCCAGGATAGATCATAACACGCCTCTTACACTGATGAGTACTGACAGCAAATATGTGACACTGCTCCAGTAAGATTACAGTGTTTTATATATACACACTCATGTTGTCACCTATCTTCTACTCTAATAGTCCCCTTATCCTACACTACACTGTAGAGGCTTGGCCCATATGGCATGACATATTGTGATTCACTATCCTCAGCCTCACTTGCATAAGATTGCCTACAAATGCTTGGTTACATCTCTGACAGAGCGCTTCCACACATAACAACCAGTACGCAGTAGCCATGTTGTCTCCAGCTTGCCATTCATCTGCATGGCATACTAACATCTAACTAAACCTACATTTTGTATGTATATTATACATATCTGACTTGTTTTGAAGCGCAGCGCATTCCCGTGCCACTGCGCTATGCTTCCACACCGGAGGTCAGGGGAGAACAGCTACACTTTTATTGATATCCAATGGACAATAATGCCCCTGACCTTATATTTGGACATTGGCATGCTTCTTCGACTGTATTCATACTGTATTTGCAGCTGTCATTGCTCCGTTTAGCAATGTGCAGAGCGTTACTCACTTAAAATCCGGGTACATTTCTGCACATAACTCTGCTCTTGCATGGACAGCTTACTGTTTCATGTATCGCATATTTACATAATTTGCATAGCTTTTACATACAAATGGGGTATGTTGCATATCCCAACATTGTCCGTGCAACGTTCATGTTACAGGCGGTCTTACACGCCCCTACAGGAGTTTGCTGAATAGCTTGGCAGACATCTTTCCTTGCTCTACTCTCACTCTACTCGTACACGCCGGAGGCTTCGTGTATCATGGCCTAGGCATTGCTGTGTGCTATGTCTATTTGTGGTGTATGCATGACTGTGGGTATGTTGTGACCTGCTACGTCTGGCATTTCTACAGAGCAGCTCCCACTGTCATCATTTGTATAGGTGACAGCCCTATAGGTACTTTATATAAACTGCTGTGTCATTTGACATGGCAGCACATACCTGCGGTCAATACTGAACTTCCTACTGCAGCGCTTTTCATACCTTCTGAGTTATCTTGCAGTCAATAATACTGTTTCCTCTGACATGTATCTGTTTCTGATACAGGATATCATTTTCTTACCCCAATACACACAATATATGGCGGCATCACAGGCCAGATGCCATTACATTCCTATTGCAGGACACACCCACCCAGAGGGTTGTATTCCTCACAAAGGCCAACAGGTGCTTATCCACACTTATTATTCTATCATGTACCTTATGTGTTCATCGGTATTTGCGCTTTCCATCAGTGGCAGAACTCATGTGCGAGTATGGGGGACTGGACACTGTATCGGGGACACTGCATGACACCCTGAGGGACACATTTCATTTGATTCTATTAACCTTCCACATTGACTTTCACAGGGCATACATTGTCATTCACATTTGTCGAGGAACATGCTTTTGACTTGTACATGTTTTGTCATTTGTCCTGATGTCTTTCTTCTCACCTGTCCACCTAGTATCACTAGTTCTGTACATTTATTTAGGACGGGCTACCTTCATACCTCTCACCTGTACACATTATGAGTAAATGTCCCGAGGTTTGACCTATGATTTTGTTAATTTTTTCATAATAATGTGCCTTTCTGGTAAATTACTGGCAAGGCATTAAGGATTGTGAAGTTAGATAATAATGACTGACATTTGTATTTCATGATTAATAACCCTCATAACATTCATACTCTTGACTACGCCATTATTCTATCAATGTTCTGACTTTGTCTGGGGTATATTTAATATAGTCCCTATTTGTATTTCATGTACTATGCCTTTGTCCAGCTGTCTTATTCTGAAAGGTTGGAAGGTATGGTTACCATCTTGGTCGTACGCATGTCCATCCATGATAATCGCCTACATGACACTGATATAAGTCCTTACATCATCCCCCAATGGTTTACACAATATCCAGTAGATGGGTTCAACCTTTTAGGAAAATATAGGCGTGTGCTATACCCACATAGGTATATTGATCACTCCCATGGGGCGGACCTAATAAAGCTGTGCCAACCAACACCTAGGCCCATTTCTGCATACCCATGATTCCCATACCTGACACCCCTCCACAGTACTCATTAGACATATTTAATGTGAGCGATAATAAAGTATGAAGACACTTCTAAGCACTCTCCACTCTCCGGATATCAGGTCGTACTTCATACATTCTATCGACCCATGTGTTATTACCCTTGCACCTGCTACTGTTGCATGTACAGCTATATCGTAGTTGCAGCTGTGACTTCTTTGCGCTGATGATTATTGGACACACTTAGTATGGGATCAATTTTTGGGGTCCTGCAAAAGACACCTATATCCATGTTTAAAATGTAGAACTTGCAGGTCTGTCACACTGGTACTTTCCGGCCAATGGTTTGCAAAGCAGCAGTGTATTGACCTTTCATGTCTGTCTGTCTATCTATAATAGCTATACCGTGACCTATTTATGTACATGTGTTATATCTACAAGGACATATGTTTGTTTGTTGTGTATATATCTATTAATGTATCGTGTGTGTATAGATATATATATATGTACATATATACATATGTCCATATATGTCTGTACATTCCTCATTTCATAAATTTCTTTGGTTTAAGTCTGTGGATATATGTGTATACACAGAGATATATATATCCATATCATACCTTTCAACTGTACAGATTTTCACAGAATGTACAGATGTTTGCCTCTTATCTTTGGTCCATTTTTCATAACCTTGTGGCTATCTGCCAAATTAGTGGCATATCATTAAAGACTGATGTTGGAAAATAATGACAAGCATTTGAAGTTACGACTTCATACCCTTCTGAGAATCCATGCTAGTGAAACACCTGTTATTCTATTCACTTTCTATGTTTGTTAGGGCAATATATGGGAATTGTCCCTATTTGTACCAGTTGTTTTCATGGCTTTGTCCGGTTTCTTACTTTACGGGGTTAACAGGTATGAGCCATATATATATATATAACGTGGAGAAAACAGCATTCATTTGCTATGCTGTGAGCAGATTACACATGCACAGGTGCACTTGCATATCCTTATTGTGGGTTACATATGTTTAATAAATATTTGTGCTTATTTGGCCTTTCCTGATTGTGACCGTAACAGTTACATATCTGTATTCCGGTTTACTACATATGCGAAACACACATTCACCTTTACATATTTAAATGTGTTTACAGCACACCCGCATTCATTACACTTTAAACTTATATGTGCTGTGGTCGTAGTTCAATCGGGACTGCATTCACGTTGGCCGGATGCCAGAACCACTATTCTATTGGTGTTCTGCCTCATTGATATGCATAGCCATAGTACTTAGCTACATCAACATACGCCTCACTGTTTCACTTACAACACAGGCATCCATTCACCTGCTGGGAAAAATGCGGTACTACATATTAAACATTCCCTATTGCCTACTGCTGTGCACCCCAGCTACATTGTTAATCACTCCAAGGATATGCAGAACACCAAGGCTTATAGTCCTGGCACATACAGGATTTGATTGTCAGGGTGTTCATGTAGTGATCTGGGTTTAGGCTTGTCCGTCTGGTGAACGGAGCTTCCCTGGCCGAGTTGAAATGTCAGACGAAGCACATGGGCAGGGGGTTTCCCCCTATTATGAATTTTTACCTGTGTTTACAGACACAGGTGTTTGGGCACCTGTCAGCAGCTTATTCTGTTGGCAATCCATATTATGGGTAGGGTTGTTACAGTCCATACTCCACGGTGAGGGGTGTTCCCATTCACATTTGACTATTTCATGTATTCAGTCATACGGGGATTATTATTTTGGACATGAAGTGACTACAGGTATGCAGTTGTACATTACACAAATGTGAAAGGTTGTTACTGTAAATATGCATGGAGTGGACCTCTGTAATACGCTGTTGTGTTCTGGCACAGCAGTAGCTAATCATTACAGACTGAAGTTGGAACGTGATGACAGACAGTTGGGTTTCAGACTTTTCATACTCTTCAGGACATTAATGCCAATGTGCAAACTGTTATTCTATCAGATTTCTATGTTTCTAAGAGCTATCTTTACAAATTGTCCCTACTTTTGGGCCTTTGTCTCACATTTATTCACGGCTCTGTCTAGATATCTTGCTCACACAGGTTGACAGGTATGGTCGGTCACGCCTCCACACAGTAAGTGTCCCTCACACTTGATCAGGGTTATCCTGTTTACGTCAGTGTCATCATCACCCTTATGCCATTTGCCACTATGCGAATGTCTGCAATATATTCTCCCGCCTATTCATGTCGGGACACATGCATCACGGGAAGGTGTTTTATCCTGGGTAGTAGGTTATGCATGACCACTTCAGGCTGGATGGTGTCATGGACCTCTACTACACATTCTGACTTGTGTCCAGATATCTACAAGATTGGACATCGTGTCTTCATACCCATTCCACTATTTACACAGGTTAGTTATCCCATGAGGGATATCCCAAAAATTTGACAAGACCAAAACAAGACAGATTCCAAAGATTTTGTGGCTTTACAAAAATGTGCAGGGGGTTTTACATGCAAGGGATACATGGTTTGCAATCCTGAAACTGCCTAGGGTGACACTACCAACTACATATGCGTAGGGGTCACTATGTGTAGCTGTGTCTGCAACGAACCAGTAGGCCAAGTACGGCTGGATTTGGTGGACGTTCTGGTACAGGAGCGGGTTGTGTGATGTGGAGGGGATGCTGGGTTGGCCATTATGCATCCAGGTGTGTTGCATTTGTTATGGCCAGTTCCATCGGGACCAATCTGTGGGTATGTGACGGTGACATATCTATACATTTGCATCGCACATTTCCATATTCATATGTTTGTGGGATTGTGTTCTACACTAGGCCTGTCTGCTTGTCTTGCAGCTGTTTCTACATGTGTTTGTGTTTCTTTCAGCTTCACCCGCTGCCCCCTCGTAAACCTCCGGTTCACCTTTTCTGCATACGACCCAGTATCGCCTTGGAGGATTTTACCATTACCCATCCACCCCTCACATGCAAATTCCTCACACCCCATAGATCACTACTTTGGTTGTTGGCCCATGACATGGCCAGAGTAACACATTGAATACCCTACATGTGTCAGGTACCTTTATGGTTGTGTGAACTACCCTGCCATGTTTGCTTTCCACATGCTATACCTCACGGACATAGGTACATGCCCATACTTAACTTTCATTACTTGGTTGGTATACCCGGGTACTACCCGTTCGACTGTGTCACATACAAGTTCGGCTTATACCGCTGACTTCCGGATTTTGCCAGCCTGTTGTACTCATTGGTAGGATGGCACCTTTTGCTATGTCCAAGCTATTCCTTACACATATCCGACTGTTGTGGACAATGCCTCCCCACAGTCGACGGTAGGGTTTCCACCTTTTCAATTGGCCACAGTGTGACATTTGTGGTGAACACATCACATTTTACAGGCCGACACATACCCACGGTCAGTTTGGCAGATAGAACTTACAATTCTTGCCTATATCTAAGCTTATTCTTGTAGCATTTTGGTGGCTTATTCTGTTTCTTATGACATTTATGTAATATACGTACAGAGAAACTCTTTAATGCAACTATTACATAATGTCTAAGGAATAATTATGTCCTATAATCTCTGGACATTTGGCATTTTTACAAGTTTGTGTCAGGACACATCTGCCCACAGAGGGACTGTCGCTCACAAACTGGGACAGGTGGTAATCTTAGTCGACGTTACGGATCATACTGTTCTTTTCGGCCTACATGTGTCCTTATTGTTGTAGCTGTTTATATGCTCCTTCTGTTTCATTTACATTCTTATTCTATTTCCTATCACATTTGGTATGTGAAATGCGGACATAAATCTACATTTCTCCTCATGTATTTTGTTATGGACACATCTGCCCAGCTATGTACCCTCCCTCACATTATGGGTCAGCTGGTGACCCTCTCCATTGGGCTGGACGTACCTACTGGTGGCGCGCTAACATATGATGCGTTTCACTTCCACATGGTATAGCTATCTACACTACGTTGGACTATGGGCACACGGTTTTCCATGTCATTTCTTCAAGGGTTAGGGACCCGTTATTCCCTACCATGCATTTGTGTTTGCTTATTCATTTTCTGTTCGCAGGAACTATCTTGCATGCTTTGCATACGTTTCAGTATCCATGGACACTGATAGGTTCGATTACTATTGCAGGCGGAATATAATATTCAGCAGTTTAGGTTGCTCTTCGACAGCCGACATTGACACGCCTCAGTGCGCAACTTCGATACGCCCCATGCACTCGCACACGTTTCCTATGCACGTGGCTGTGGCGGCTGCGCGCCTTCATTAATATGCATATGGCGCTACTACTCCATATATACGCCGCACAGCTGGTGCAAGCCTTATGCCAGCCTTGCGCTGAGCTTCATGAATCCCGGGGTAAGTGTTTTATGCAGTTCATTGGTCTCTTAGATCACATGAGATAGTTCATTTCTTATTTAAATGATTGAAAATGTATGGATGGCATTTCTGATGAAGTTCATGATCATTAAATTGGATGAAAACACGTTAAAATAAGGTTGTGGCATTTTTTCTTTCTTCAGGTCAGTACTGGCAGTCTTTTTTACTTGGTAATGTATATTAATTCATATTCTCTTATACTGTCGATGTCTCAAATTAACAGAACTAATATTTTAAGTGTTAATGATTACTTCTGGATTTGTCCCTGATTCTACAGAGATTTGGCCTTGATTAGTTGAGAGCTATGATAAAGTCTAAACATACCTCTCAAACTCTTATAGCAATAAGTTTGGACAAAGCCATAAATAATGGGGGAACAAAGGCCCAAAAATAGGGACAATTTTTCACAAACTTAAAAAGTTGATAGAACAACTGGTTTTGCATCAGCATGCATTTTTAAAGAGGTATGAAGTCTGAAACTAAATAGACTCTCATTATTTTCCTTACCTCTAAGATGTGCTAATAATTTGCCAGAAAACTATAATTTTATGAAAAACAGACCAAAAATATGAGACAAAAATCTGGACATTGTGTGAAAATAAGAACAGTTGAGAGGTATGGTCCAAAACTCAAAAGTAACTCATTATTCAGCAACTTCAACCCCTCAATGTGTTGCCAGCATTTACTACAGCAATTATGAAACAAGCAGAGGAACTATTTTACATCATTTTTTACATCAAAAATTAAAAAAAAAAAAAATATATATATATATATATATATATATATATATATATATATATATATATACAGGGTTCCTATCAGCATTTCGAACGTTGACAATATTAAATACGATATTGTCAATGCGAGAATGCCAAAAGTGAAGAACATCGAACAGGTAAACAGAAATCTCTGTAAGGGGAGATTTCCATTTACTACAATGTAGTGCGATCTTGGAGTTGGTATATTTAAGTAGCGGGGGTGTGGGGTGTAGGGGGGCTTACCCCCCTGCCTACACCCTTTAGGTTTTTTTGTTTGTTTGTTTTTTTATATCCGCATTCGAATATCTAATAGTTCAATCATTTCAGTTCGAACTATTAAATTTTCGAAATGCTGATATAGACCCATACATATACATATATATATATATATATATATATATATATATATATATATATATATATATATATATATATATATACACACACACACACACACACACACATATATATATATATATATATATATATATATATATATATATATATATATATACACACATATATATATACACACATATATACACACACACACACACACACACACACACACACACACACATATATATATATATATATATATATATATATATATATATATATATGTCTACTTTGATTCACTGAAAACTAATTTCACTGAATTTCAATTCACCCTCAGAAAATCGCTGAAAGCTCAAACCACTGAAAACTGATTTCACTGAATCGCATTTCACTGAATGTAAATACTGCTGGGCAAATACAACATATATCCCTTTTTCCCAATGTAGTGCAATCCTGGAGTTAGTAGTTGCAGTTAGGGGTGTGGGGGGCCTACTTTTGGTTTTATATTGTTAGCTTTCAGTGAAATTAGATTCATAAATATAAAAGCTAAGTAGGATGTGTGCTGTTGTGTAAATAATGCCCTTCCAGCTGTATACAAGCCCTCCACATAGGGCACCTGACCACAGAAGACCCCTGGGTGGGTGTTACTTGCACAATAACATGTACCTTATCAGGCATTATTGCGTGCTTAGTATTGATATAAGTAAGAAAGATTATCAAAGTCAAAATATGACCAAATATATCTCCATCATCCTTTTTACAGTATTTACTGATCATGGGCATGCATGCATTCTTTGTGTGTGTGTGTGTGTGTGTGTGTGTGTGTGTGTGTGTGTGTGTGTGTGTGTGTGTGTGTGTGTGTGTGTGTGTGTGTGTGTGTCTGTCTGTCTGTTCTCCATCAGTTAATGAAGCTCTATTCCAACTTACCAAAATAGAGAAAAAAATGAAACTACACATATAAAGTGCTCACACAACCCTCAATAAAAGATTACCAACCTAAGTCAAAGCCCTAAAAATAAAACTTGATAACAGCAAAGTGGGAACTCTTAAGATAAAGCTTTGACTAGACTGCAGACAACCAAGTTTGAGTAGTGAATAATGCACATGTAGGAGCTGGCCAGGAAGGATGGAAGTGAGTGACGACTGCACGCTCACCCATCTGAGGGAGGGAGGGATAGAGGTGACTCTGTATCACCACTGAGGTGATAACTACCAGGAGTACTAGTGATGCCCAGTGATGTTCAAGCCTGCTGAAGATATGTTCTCACACTGCATCTCACCTTCTTAGCTGAGGGGAACTCTCTGGGAACAGTAATGGTGGGGTTTGTAGGAGCAGTACACTGGGAGGACAGCATAGGCTTCCCTGAGGACCACTGGCCTGCTTCCTACCACATGACCCTCACCTATGAATGGACAGCTAATTGTGATTTGCTGGCAGGAACAAATGGAGCCAGACTCCTGCTCCTCTCAGACAAATAGAATGATCAGGTTCTGGTAATGGTGTCATCAGACAAGGTCCTGGGGGAGCAAAACAAATGGGAGACATTAACAAAAATGAAAGAAACAAAAAAAGAAAAGAAAAACAAGACCTATTATCAGATGATTGGGAAATGTTAAAACTACTATACAAACATAAGGCCAAAAAGTTAAATCAATTACGAAAAATTGACTAAAACTTACTTTAGAACTAGCGTAGATGGCCACCCATGAGGTACTGCATTTCTGAAAATCTACAGAAGTTATGGAGAACTCTGTTCAGCAGACAGCTTTCACAGTTTCAGCAACCTATTAGTCAAAGGAAAGCTGTACTTTAAATTAAAAAAATCACTAAGGTTGACTGCTAACTCTGTTTGTGCTATATTTTGATCTGGTCAAGTACAGCTGAGTCTATACACATGCTTAAGTGGTTGTAAAGTGCATCTGTGCATTCCTCTGCATAGGAGTCATTGCTGACTATGTTAGAAGGAGGTGAAACATTTTATACCATCACTTAGTAGGCTGTAGTTTGCATTGGAGAAATTTTTCTTTTTTTTTTTGCTCCTGTGGGGCTGTCAGGTCTGATCATTATTTCAGCTGAGACAGGTTTATGGTCTGACTTTACTGGGGGGGACATGGGGGTAGTGTAGTGACCCCCCCCTTGTTAGTGAGTCTAAATCCAGGACACTATAGCCCCTTGTGGGGTTGCAGACTAACTGTTCCAGGGCATTTGTACTGACAAAGTACAGGAACCTCAGGGTGAGCTTGTTTGTGCTTGTGTATGCCACCCACGCAATGGAAGGATAGCTGAAATCTCCCATTACCAATGTGTTTGTTTCTATAGTGAGTGACTCTAGCAAGTCCAAGTAGGGTATGTGCTTCTCTGCGTTCATGGTGGGTGACCTGTAGATAGCTATGTTGTGGTAGGGTGTTTTACCTATAGTTAGTTGGACCTGGAGTAGCTCAAGAGAGTTGTACTGTTTAACCAGTTTTGAGTTGTATTTGGTTTTAATGAACATGGATACACCTCCACCTTTGGTTCTTTCATGCTTTTCTTGAGGTCTGAATGTGTGGAATGTATTGTAGCCTTGCACAGCAAGGGTGCTCTCTGTGGCCTTGAACCAAGTCTCAGTGACTGCACAGATGTCAGCATCTTCCAAGGTGAGGAGTGCTTCCAGAGAGTGCAGTTTCCTATTTAGGATCCTAGCATTAAGCAGCATAACCTTGAGTTTGTCTTGAGTGGAGTTTTTTACATCGGAAATTTTGTTGTTTTGACATTGCCTAAAAAAAGGCACTATGGGGGAGGCAAGCATCTTTGCCAGTATAGAAAAGCCTAAAAAAGACAGGTGAAAGACCATCTGTGGCAAAACAGAGTGGTCTGTCGACCATGTCTTCCATGCCCAGCATGGACAGATCATTATAAATATAATTCAATGGGCAGTCATAACTTCTTCCTTGGATTACTCTGTGTAGCATTCCTAGGCAAAGAGGTGAGCACTGTTGAATTACATAAAAACGAAAGGGGCTTATTTGTCTTTTCTGATCATAGGCTTAATGATTACTGGCCAAGTATCAACATATAACCTAAAAAGGTGCTTTTAGATCATATTGATATTAAATTGGTGATGCACCAGTCAGGGTAAAATGAGGAAGGGTATCCACATGGAGATGGAAGAAATAGTTAAAGGCTCATGATGAGTGGATGAGAAGAGAGAGTGTGCAGTGCAATTATATAACAAAGTCCTTAGTAACTCTTCAAAGGAAGGTGGTGCAGGTAATGTGAAACAATGGGCTGCCATCCAGTGCATATTAACAGGTATACTGACTATGGATGAGTACTTAAAAGGTGAGAGCAATCTCTAGTAAAAGACTACAAAAAAAGGACAGGAGAGAACTTAATGAAGAAATTCAGTGTGTCAGAAAGTAAGATTTACAAGGTAGTATTTAATGATGATGCTTATAGTACATGACAGAGCTGGTATTAGTACAATCATGGAATATATTATAGGCCAGTTTATCATCCTAGAATGAGAAAAGGGAACCAATCTTCTAAGGAAGAACCATCTCCTAGAGTGTGGGAGTGACTGAGTTTGGAAGCAGACACTGAAAACCTGGGTAGAAAGATAGAAACTGAGGAGTTAAAGACAGAAATTTAAATCTCCTCTATCTGGTGACCATTATACTCCCCACATACTAAATGCCCACCCATTCCTTCCCTCAAGATGGGAGCACCTATCTTCTCTGCCAGCATTCTCAGGCAGAGCTGACCTTAGAGGTAAGCTGCCACCCTAGGTGAAGGGGTTTCACAGCATTCCACCCAATGCCCATGACCCCCCTACACACAAACATCACCTGGTACCCTCAACCCTCCCCAATTGTAGAGGTAAGCTGCCACTCTAGGTGAAGGGGTTCCACAACATTCCACCAAATGCTGACTATCCCCCCCTACACAAACAAAAATCACCTGGTACCCCAACCCACCCCCAATTCCTGGCCTGCACACACCAGATTACTTTTTTCTTCCTATTTCTTATTTCTTACAATTTTTCTTACTCTCTCATTTTTTTCTGCATTTATTCATTCCTTCAACACATTTTAAGAAGGCGAGATTGCACTCTTATATCAGTGAAAAAAGTAACTGCAATAAGCCACAGGTCTGAGGAGATGGGGGCTCAATAACATTCTGTGGTGCAATTTACATTTTTAATGACATTTACATACAGTGATGTTCTGAACATAAATCATGATTAAGGGAAGAAATTCAGTCTTACTCTTCAACTCTTTTTCCTGCATCCTTTCAACACACCCTAATCGACCAAGACTATTCTGTAATAGTTGAATTAATCTGGGGAACTAGGGGCCATTAGGTACCCAGAAGGAATGGAGTTTTAGATGCTCTGATGTTCATTTTAGAGCTGTTTTCCAACCTTTTGATCCAGTGACAACCTGAACAAAAATCATTTAAAAGGAAAGAAATTCAGTCTTACTTTTTTATTTTAAGGAAGAAATGGTTTGCATCCAAAGCCTAATGGTCAAATTTCATCAAATAGCAATGTACAATAATAAAAAAACACAAAAAACAAAAAAAAACAAATGCAGTTATAGCAGCTTCCATGTACAATTCAAACAATGGATTGTGATGAGACAGAATGGCCATGCAATGCATTTTACCTTACTTCCATATAAACAGATGTTGCACATTAAAATATTGTTGCACATTAAAATATTCCCATTTGCATTATACAAATCACATTATTCCTGGAAAGACAGAATTATTAACAAACAACAGCATGCAGCCAGTAATTTTCATCTACAAACACAATTATACCTATTCTGTTAGCTCCCTGATAAAATGCTCATAACCCTGAGTGCCGACTTATAATGTAAAATGATGCAGCGTTCACCAAGGCTTGTAGCATAAAACCAGCTTAATCTTTATTTAAAATCAATTTAAAAGACAAGCACTTACAGACTGTTCATCAGTCCTTCTTCAGATCTAACTTTCAAATGTTCTCCACTGCTTTAAACAAAAAGGCTCCACTCAGAAAGCTTATTTCAATACACACCTCCTCAGTGACCAATCATATTTATAGTTTTACTCTCACAAACCACACCCCACTGCTCTATCACCTGCTCTATCACCCTATCACCCAGTCACATTTCCTGCATCACAAATACTCTAGCCCATCACACAACACCCACTCTCAACATCATACTCACACTCGACTCACACTCAAGCCTCCTACACCCCACCCATAATCCCCACCCTGCCTATTCTCCTCCCACAGCACACCACACAATCACACTCAACCTCAACCTTTCACAGTACATCCTCCTTACCTACTGGTCACTATGTTATCAGTCTCAGTTCTGCTATCCCTACTACTCATATCCTCTTACTACTCCTATCACCACCTCTCCATCTCCCATACAAACACATCCACTAGGACTCATCACCCTCCACAATCTTATCTAAACTCTAATATCAGCATATCCTCCCAACTTTTCAACTTCATCCACTTCCACCTTTTCCCTTTAAAATACCCCTCCATGCAAAAAACTACTCTCCTACCCTACAAAAATACCAAGCCATCCAATAAAGGCATACACAACTACTTGCTCAAGCCCTCATTGTTTAATCGTTGTGGGGACATGCATCCCAACCCTGGCCCTGCACAAAATTGCAAAATCCCCTTCCAAATAGTAAACCCCACCACAGCTATCACCTTTCCCCTTACCCATATCACCTCTGACATAATAATTCTTAATATTAATCTTAGAAGAATTCTCAACAAAATTCCTGCATTCCAAGCTATGTTCACACTGTATTCTCCAGATATTGCTATACTTACTGAAACCTGGTTAAAAGACCACAATAAAAGCAATGAATTTCTGCCCCAAGGATTTAACATAGATAGATTAGACAGAAAGGGCAAACATGGTGGCAGTCTAGCCATTCTATACAAAAATAACCTTACCCTCCAGCAACTAGACATATTTCCTCCTCTAACCACTGACTGAATTCATAGTCTCTCGTCTACACATCAACAAAAACAAGTCCATTCTACTTATAGCCATATACCTCCCCCCAGGAAACAATTTCCATACCATTGAAAATCTACTTAGCTGGGCCTCCTCTAACTTTAATCAAGAAACTAATCTTAGGCAACTTCAATCTAGACTGGACCTCATGCACCTCCACAACTCCTACTAACTTTGTAAATCTATTTGGCTTCTCCCAATTAGTCATTACCCCCACATGAACTGATAAGCATAATAACAAACAACCATACCAGACTGGATTCTCTCAAACTGCCCTGATCTCTATACCCAAGCCGGCTGCCTCCCATGATGCACTTATCGACCACTCCCCAACCTATCTAATCAGGCAAAAAGCTAACTCAACCAAAAGTGCAATTTATAAACAAATTCATACAAAAAAATTTTCTGCCAAATTCTTTAATGCCCTCCTTAAACACTTCAACTGGACCCCCTTATGGCATCTTCCCTGGATAAAACAGTTGTATACTTTAATCAGTCATTTTTAGCTATCCTAAACTCACTAACCCCTATCAGAATAACCCATTGTAAAAGCACTTCAACTCCTTGTCTAACTAAAGAAACAAGTAACATCATGAAGCAAAGAGATAGAGCAAGGCTAAGCTACAAATCCACTAAAACCCTGCCCTCCTTACAGAACTACCGCCAACTAAGAAATTTTGCCAAAAATGAAATCTGCAATGACAAGAAATCGTACTATAGTCTAATACAATACAAACATAAAAATAACCCTAAGAAATTCTGGCAGGCCATCAAACAACTCCTAACACCCGGCCAAACCTCCACCCCCTTCCCTTCAATCCCAAATAACACATCAACAGCAGTCCAATTCAACACACATTTCATCAGCTCTGTCCAAACCTTATTAAACAATACCCACTACTCCCAACCCCCACTCCCCCGCCTTCTCATTCCAACTCATCCTGACTAATGACATAAAAAAGCTCCTTCTCAAACTTAAACTCTCTACTCTTGCTGTCAATCAATTCCCAAGTGAACTTCTTAAACTTGGAGCCAACTCCATTTCCTACTGAATATCCATGCTTATCAATCACTCCATCACTGAACAATATGTACCAGTACTATGGAAAGTCTCTCATATCATTCCCCTGCACAAAGGAGGACCTTCCACAGATGGTTACACAACTACAGGCCCATTGCCATACTCTCCCCATTAGCAAAATATTGCAGAAATGTATACTTTCCCAGCTTCTAACCGACCTACTAAAAAACAACCTGCTTTCCAATGCACAACACAGCTTTAGACCAAAACACAGTACTACCACAGCTCTCTTAAGCTTCACAGATACCATAAACAACCACAAAAACAACAATAACCTAGTCTCTAATATATTATTAGACATGTCTAAAGCCTTCAACACTGTCTCACCCCAAATACTACTGCAAGAACTAGCCTCTACACATGTCTTCCTCAGCACTTGCTTGGTTCCACAGCTACCTCTCTAATCGAAAGCAAGCTGTCAAGTGGGCTGACAACTTATCACCTCCTCTATCCATTAATGTTGGTGTCCCACAAGGCTCAATACTCAGCTCTCTACTCTTCTCCATCTTTACAAATAAACATAACTCCTCTACCCCTCACACTACTATAGTACAATATGCAGATGACTCAGCAGTCATCTGTACAGCCCCCTCCTATACAGAACTACAAGTCAAAACACAACAAGCCTTCTCAGATATAGAATTATATCCCAAGGAGAACCAGCTCATATTAAACCCAAACAAAACAAAGCTTATGATATTCACACATAATAAATCCACAGAACCAACCTCCCCCCTTCATATCCTCTCCTCCAATGGCACCGAAATCAATGCAAAAGATAACATTAAACTTCTAGGAGTCACAATAAACAGCTCATTAAGATATGACAAACACATAGCCCTTACAGTCAAGAAGATACATATTAAACTTGGCTGTCTGTATAGATCCAGAACATTCCTTACCCCTCGCACCAAACTGGCCCGAGCTAGAACCCACCTTTTGTCCACACTTCTATATGCCTCCCCATTTTTACTAACCTTAGAAAATCAGAACTTTCCAAACTAGAGACTTGCTACCACAAAATTGCTCGTTTTGCTGCTAACCTCCCCAATAGTGCTCACCACTGCACTGCCCTTAAACAACTTCACTGGCTAGAACTACCACATCTACTATCACTTAATCAACTGACAATTGCTCATAACATCATTTATCATCCAGATGCATGTCCATCACTATAAAAACCTAGTCCAACCCTACCAAACCGCATGCACACTCTGCTCATGCAGCAAACTACTTCTAAAAACCCACAAATCTAGTAACTATTTTGGTGACTCTCTATTTGCCAATCACATTGCAAAAATCTGGAACTCAGTCCTACAAAACATACTCACAACTTCCACCAACATCAACAACTACTCACAGAACACCTCCTCAGTGACTGGCTCTGCACCTGTATCACCCCTGGATAATCTGCTCCTTCCCACATTCTCTTCCCACTTTACTATCAGTTCATATATACAACCATATAATTATTTTTTAGCTGCTCTGCTCTTCCTGTCTTAGTTGCTATATGATAAAGGATTGTACCTAGTGTTCTGTAATATGTATGTTATACTTGCCAACAATGTTTGCTTATACGACAAATATCTAATATCTCCTATTGTTATTTTTCATAATGAGTGTGAAATGTTTGATATCTTCCTTGTATAACATATGTACTAAGTATGTAACTTTCTTTGGAGCTTTTCTCCCTGGGCCTCTGCTGAAAATGGGCTACTTGCCCAGTGGCACTATGCCGGTAAACAAATGTAAAATAAATAAAATATCTTTCTTCTGAGCCTACGCCCTTTAAGGGTAGGTTTAACGGATAAATTACTATTCAAACTTGATGTTCTATAGGCTTGTAAAGCCGCTATCTATTTCATTTCAGCAGTTTCAGTCATTAACATTTTATCTCCCCCCTCGTATATCTTCATTCATTAATTGTAGGGCCATAAATAAAAAAGAATGCCTGGGATGTTCTCAAATGTGTTTATACAACAGACTTTTCTCATCTTTCATTTTTATATCACTAATATGCTTCCTTATCCTTTCACGAAATTGTCTATCCATTTTGCCCGCATAGTAATTAGTGCAACAGTTGCAGTTAGCTATATATATATATATATATATATATATATATATATATATATATATATATATATCAAATGCTTGTGCTGCAGTTCGGATAACCTGAACAAAAATAGTGCTGTCCTGTAATTGGATGTATATATTCATTCCTTCTGTTTAAATACAGCATGAATAGGTTTTACAGGAATAGGTTCCATTCATGAAATTCCAAACTGCATTACCTTGGGCTGGATTCACAAAGGCTTGCACAGAGTCTAAGAGTAGAGTAAGACTCCATGCAGCCAACATGTCCGCCGAGCGTTCCAGGAACAGCCGGTAGGGGCGTGCAACAGAGCTCCCAAGACGAGTCCTACATGGACAGGGCTTGGATATGCAAATTACCTCAATTGCAGGCGAAAGCTATGCAAATGAGGTAAATTTGTGATCCAGGAAACCAGAACCAGTCCTTGTAAGAGTAGTGTTATTTGCTGAAATGTACTCAGTTGACAACTGAGTACGGTTCTGCAAATAGCAAAACGGAGCCATGACAGATGTAAAAAAAGGATGCATCCAGTTGAGGAAGCATGCCAATGGCCAAAAGTATGGCCATTGGCAATGTTCACTGATGTAAAATAAAAATAAAATAATTTTTTTTATCCCGATCTCCGGCGTTTAAGTGTAGCGCAGCACCGCGCAAACGCGCTGCACTCTAAAAAACAGAAAACCAATAATTAAAATCCACAAATGTGGATTTTATTATAATTCTTCATTTACAATGCAAGGGAATGGCAGGCTGTAGACAACATGGCGACCGAGTAGAGGTTGCTAAGGGGGGAAGCTCAGTCTAAGAGATGTAACCAAGCATTAGTAGGTAATCCTATGCAAATGAGGGTTAGGATAGTGAATCGCAAGTTTACATAGTAAATGAGCACAGTCAGTGGAGTGTAGGAGTAGGATAAGGGGAGTAACAGAGTAGAAGATAGGTGACATCATGAAGGGGATATGTATGAAAGAAGTGAAGCTCATTGGAGCAGAGTGGCATGTCAGCTGTCATTTACACATCAGTGGAAGAGGTATGTCAACAGGTAGGCTAGGTAAAGGCAAGAAATCGAAGGTGTATACCGTGGATAACACTGCAGTTTCTTGTATAAGTGCTTGCAATGTGTTTGCGCATGTGTGCGCGCCTGTATATCCGAGTAAGACTGTGCGCAGGTGTACTCCTGTGTGTGCGCTTTTAAGCCGGAGTAAGCATGTCTAAGGTTGTTTAAAATTGTGTAAGCGCATTTGCGCTGGTGTGCGCATTTTAGCAAGAATAAGCAAGTTTTAGTCAGTGTAATCATGTGTGCATGCATTTGAGCTGGTGTGTGCGTGTTTGCGCTTGTGTGCACGGCGCTGCCCCCCTGAGGAAACAGAAAGGGAAAAGGAAGCACAATAAATAGTAGGAAGTTAACCAGGGAGTACTAGCAGAGCTAGCAGGTGAAAACAATCAGAATCAGTCAATTACACAGACAGTACACTAGCCCAGCCCAGCACTTAAAACTCTGCAAACAACATTCCACTATGTTTCTCTCAAGAGACACTGCAACACTGCAGTAAGCTAATAGAAGTGAAAACTGAAAAAGCTATACCGAGACAAAGAAATGCTAGGGGCTGCCATTGCTGTTATAAGGCGACATATGCAACATGCTGAGGGTGGCGACAATGCGAATGCTGCTGGACAACCCACAGTGAGGAGATGGAGAAGAGTGTACAGGCCCAGGGTAACCTACCAGGGGCTACATGAGCTGGAGATAGTGGAGCGCTATAGAGTGGACAGAGACCTCTTGCAGCAAATTGTTCAGCTGTGCAGGCCACACCTCACACACAGAACCAACAGAGGGGAACCCATCCCAGTGGAAACCAAGGTATGTGTTGGCCTAAGAATATTAGCAACAGGTACCTTCCAGAGACCAACTGGTGATATGATGGGGATATCACAGGCATCAGCATCCAGGATACTGCTCCAGTTCCTGGATGCCATGTCAGCACATGTCGGTGATCATGTATATTTCTTCAATTCCCGTGAGGTATTGGCCAGCAATATGTGTCTCTTCCAGCAAATAGCAGAATACCCTGAGGTAGTGGGTGCAATAGACTGCACGCACATGCGCATCAAAGCACCAGCCGGTGAGCGGGGTAGGGTCTACTTCAACCACAAGGACTTCCCCTCCATCAACTGCCAGGTCATGTGTGATGCCCAGGGCATAATACTGAATGTGTGTGTTGGCTGCCCTGGAAGCTACCGTGATTCCCATATCTGGCATCTGACGCAGCTGTACCAGACATTTGCCAATGGGGACATCCCTCATGGTCACCTAGTGGGGGATGCTGGCTATGCACTGGAGCCGTGGCTGATGACACCCATCAGAAATGCACAGACACCTGAACAGGAATGCCATAATGAGGCACATGCACAAACACGAAATGTAATTGAGCATGTGTTTGGCCTGCTCAAGTCACGGTTTCAGTGCCTGGACACTTCTGGTGGAGCCTTGCAGTACTCACCAATTACATGTACCCAAATTGTCATGGTATGTGCCATGCTACATAATATGATCCTGCGAAAACAGCTGCAGCAGGAGCAGCATAGGCCTGGGCCAAACAGCCCCCCACCATTGCCAAGGCCATCACAGGCAGAGCGTGACTTGGAGGAGGAACAACCTGAGGCTGCCCCAGTAGGCAGAAGGAGGCATGCCCAGTATGCTTTGGCGTTGGCAAAGAGGCAACGCATAGCACATACACTGGCTCAGTAGGAACCCTGGAAATTATACCTCTCTATGACTCACACAAATAATAAAAGAGATGTCTAACTTGACACTACCTGTTTCCAAACATGTATAGGGAGTGCAGTATGTGCATCCGACATAGGCAGCCCTGCAGCACCACCTGAGGCATGATTGCCATGTGTTAAGCAATATAAAGCAGTGCTAAACAGCTTTCACCACCATTTAGTATATGTAAAGCAATTGCACACACTAACACTAGCACAACTGTGGTCAATGTTGACCAATACTGGGCAATGTTCTGAAATGCTGGTAAACGTTGAGCAATGTTGGACAAGCCTGGTCTACGTTGGGCATAGCTGAACAAAAGCCAACATGCTCATATTTGCTCTACTGGCCCTTAAGCAGTCTGGTCTGCTCAGTATGAAAATATAAAGCAGTGACAGGCCTCAAACCCAGGATACTATGCACTACAGTCATACAACTGAACCACTAAACCATGACAGTATTGCACTGGTCAGCCTGTATGAAGACATGTTGATAGGTCTATGCAACGTATCTCATGGAAACCCTGCAGGCACAGCATAATCCCTGTTGAGTTAGGACACAAAAGTGAGCCCTGCAGTAAGAATAGAACCTGATTTTCAACATACATATAGTATAATTGTTAATATTGGTCATGTTCACACACATCAACAAATGTAGTGGACTTCAGGCAGCAACATATTGAAAGGTCACACTGGGCATGCTCACACACTTGAACAAATGATACAAATGTCAGGCAACAAAACACTGAAAGGACAGACTGGGCATGCTCACACACTTGAATAAATGAGACAAATGTCAGGCAACAAAACACTGAAAGGACAGACTGGGCATGCTCACACACCATGTCTGAGTATAGCAGTGGGCCACACATATCCGGCAGTTGCATGTGTTAACACAGGAACCTCTCAGTATTCACCAATCTGCCATGTGCACACAGTTATATGACAACAGACACATATATAATATATTGGAACCCTGTCATAATAAAATATGTTCTGCAGATACTTAGGTTCTTCGTAGAAAGTATGAAAGCAAAGAAGAGAAAAAGCCTGCAATCAGTATCATCAATAAACAATGTGCAGCCCAAACATTACCATAGGTGCATAGGTTGATACTAGCCTATCTGCCCTAGGGCATGTATAAGCCTAGCCAGAGTGTGTTTGGCTGTCACAGCCCTGTTAGATTAGTAGACTGTGCCTGTGAATAGTAGGTCACACAAGATAGGCCCTTTATGTTTGCTTTATTGTGCCTCTGTCCAGCAGGGACCCAGAAGAGATTCCAGGGGTAAACATACGATCACCCATCCACTCATCAATATGTCTCCTGTAGGGTGTCAGTGGGAGGCTCAGCCTATGCGGGACTGGGATCCCATTCCAGAGTGAGGGGAGCGTCTGGGATAGAAATGTGTTCCTCCGATATGTCCTATAAATATCTGTGCCGAGGTGTGAGTCCATGGAGCGTGTAGCTCTAAGGGATCCAGATATCCTGAGGTGGAGCATGTCCATTAATTCTGTGTTGGACATGGCTGTAAATAACAGGCACAGATTGCATCCGAGTAGGTGGTAAGCGACTGAGTAGAGCTGGAGTTACATTAGCCGAACTGCACAGGGCACCTGTGTGAGTCCCTAGATCCACTTGGTGAGGTACTTTTGTGGCCAATATAGTTGCTGCAGGTGTCGGGTAAGGTACATCCCAAATGGGGCATTGTATCCAGTCATGGGCCTCATGAGTATAGGGGCGCAATGACTTTACTTCATCTAGATGTGAAACCTGTTGGGATAGGGAGGGCTATATAGAATGTCTGTCTAACCACTATGGCAATGCGATTGTCAAAGACAAGATTACAAACTACTCATGTCCCCATATCCCTAAGAACTTCTACCATACTTAATGTATTAACACCTATGTGGTAATGTGTGGTCACTATGTGATTCCCAAAGGGGATGACTATGCATTTAATGGCATTCAGCTGTAGGCCATGGCTCTGGCACCAGTTATCCATCTCTGTGAGACCCTTTTGGAGGATGCTTGTGGCAGCTGGAGAGTCAAATATGGCATCCAGTTTGCAGTCATCTGCGAACATGGTGAGCCATATTCCTCCTGTGTTAGCCTGTACATCAGAGGAATATATACTGAACAAGACAGGTCCCAGGACTGAGCCTTGTGGGAAGCCACGTGTAACTGGTGTAGAGTCAGACATGGCACCTGGAATACATACCATGTGGGTGCTATCCCTGATCCACTTATCAATCCATCTTGTGACATATGTGTCGATACCTAAGCTGGTGAGCTTATGTATGATGCCCAATTGGGGTATTGTTGTGAAGGTGTATGCGAGGTCCAGGTAGGCTGTGTGGACTACCTTTCCTATGTCTATGGACCTGGTAACTGTTTAAAGAAGTCAACCATGTTCAAGAGGCAAGATCTGCCCACAACAAAGCTGAATTGTGTAGGATGCAGTGCCTGTAGGTTCCTGATGTCTGTGTGTATGAGTACCATGATGATACGCTCCATAGCTTTGCAGACCAGGCTAGATAGGCTTATAGGGTGATAATGTCCAGGGTCTATTGTGGCACCACCTTTGTGGAGTGGGACCACTGTTGCTGTATGCCATTCCTTGGGTACATATCCTGTAGTAAGTCTGATATTGAACAGTGACTTCATGTGAGGGTTACGTTCGTCATGAAGCTTGTGTAAGATGCAGGCCAGGACACCGTCTGGTCCCATTGATGCTGTGTTATCTGCTTTGGAGATGGCAACACTCACCTGATCATCTGTGATGTCAGGGAGGTTACACTCTGTTGGGATGGACATTTGCTCATTAGGGGGGATGGGGTGACATTTGCACTGAACCTGTTTGCCAGGATGATGGCAATGCTTGTGGGTTCAGTGTATGTATTGTCATTTTGCAGTAACACTCAACATATCTGGGAGTTGGCACCCAGGTTCATGACATAACTAAAGAAGGCCTTGTGATTGTTCTCAGTGTGTGGTGCAATTTACCTTTCAAAGTGGGTCTTAGATGAATTCATGAGTGAATGTAGCTTCTTGCTAGTACTGATCAGAGATGCCTTCCCTTATTGGGATTGTGCTCTATCATGTAATAGCCCCCTCCTTTTGTTGTATAGCTTATTTATGGCTGTGGTCCACCAGACAGGTCCCCTGCATTTGGAGGAGTGGGTCTTGTTCTTATTTGGGATAGCACGATCCATGTATTCCAGTAGGTGTCAATAGAATGCGTTTGTAAACGATTCAGCAGTCTGAGCCATACTTACCTCTGTCCCAGGGTCTTTGAAGGATACCACCTTGGTTTACAGAAGTGTGACATTTGCTGTTGGTAAGTACTTCACCGAGAGAACCTAGGATGGAGATGGGGACAGGATATGGATGTCCAGGGAGATAAATGTATGGTCTGACCTTACCAATGAAGGGCATACCTCTGGTGTGGAACATGGAGTCTCCATGTTGGTGATGATCAGGTCCAATATGTTTTCCCCTCATGTGGGTGTGGTGACCAGTTGTGACATAGCATTTGTGTTTAGTAATTCTAGCAACCATTGGGCGAGGGTGTTGTGGCTTGAGTAGTATTCCCAGTCAATGTTTCTGTAGTTGAAGTCACCCCATATAATGGTGTTTGTAGAGACCGTCATATCATCCAGTGTTGCCATGAAAGCTGAGTGAGGTTCCTGAGTTCGGGAGGGTGGTATGTAGCAGGCTACAAACTGAAAGGCAGTTTTGCCCACTGTTAGTTGCACATGTATGGTCTCTGATGCTTCCTGCAGTGCTACTAACTTGGAAGTGTGTGTATCTGTGATGTATACAGATACTCCCCCTAAAGTTGTTGGTCGGTCTGAGTCTTGTGGCTGAAAAGCATGGTATGAAGTATAACCTGGTAGTACTGGTGTGCAGTTGGGAACTTGAACCAGGTGTCTGTTACTGCACAGATATCGACATGTACCATACTGAGGAGAGTCTTGAGTGCATGCATTCTGTGGTCTACACATCTGGTGTCGAGCAGCATTACCCGTACTGTCTTTTACCATGTATTGTCCATGGAGGTGGGTTTGTCATTTGAGCCTTGCACAAAAAGACACTGTGGGGGTGGCAACAGCCTTAGCCAGTATTCGAAAGTCCAGGGGTGACAGGTGAAGCTGCCCATAGCGAAGCTACGTGGCATGTCGAGCATGTCATCCCAGGCTGACAGACACTGGATCCCCTTTGAATGACACCAATATGTTAGCCAACTGTTACAATTGATCAGCTTGTCTGTATACTGTGCCATCATTCTTGGTGAGGGTAAGATGCTACACAAGGTCAGGGTCATACTGGCCTGGGTTACATAATCACAGAGCTCCTCTATGTCCCTTGGCATGTAGTCCAGGGAGGAATGTCTGAGGTAAGTCACATCAGCATGGACAATGATGGAGCCATATTTGTACTTGCTTTGGAGTGACCTGAGTGCATGTTTAATGTGGCAGAACCTGCCACCCGACAGACAGCGCAAAGCGTCCTTCTCCTTGTTCAGCCTGGTGAGTGTGACGTCAGTGTGTCTGACAATAGAGTCATCTATTACAAGTGTATTAGGTGTGTTTTTACCCCTAAGGGTAGTGGCTGTGTGGCACACTGACTTTGTGAACCATCTGATATGTGGGTAATGTTGTGGGGTAGCAGTTGCCTGGGTGTCTGCTTAGGAGGTCTCTGCTGCTTAGGCAGATATTATGTAGAGCCTCCGAGAATGTAATTGTGTGGTAATGTAGTTTGTTTGCAGTCACTATAGGTCTATGTGTGACGGAGTTGTGGTGTGTGTGGTTACCTTCACCACCTGATAGAATGTGCCGGTCATGGGTCGAGAGAGCTCAGCCTCCCATTTGTCCACATAGTTGCATCTCCCACATATATCTGAGTTTGTTGTGAGGAGGTGAGGGTTGTCTGTGTACATAAGGCAGTTGTAACATTGCCTCAAAAGTCCCATATCCACCAGCTAGACTGGAGAGTACACGCGAAACCAACCATTGGACATGCCAGGATATTATGATTGCATACCCTCTGTTGACTGATCAAAAGGAATCAGTATGGTGTTAAGTATGTAAAAGAGTATTATAGGGGTTTAGTGCTCAGGTATGTTGGTGTTTTTGAAAGATTATCTGCGAAGGAGTTCAGACAGAACCATGACACTTCCTTCAGCTATGTCATACACAGCACTGTACACACATATATGTCTTGAGTCAGTGCCAACTGTACTTGACTGACAATGCCGACTTCCTGTCAGACAGGCCCATACATACATACCCACCACCCACTGACAAATGTCCCTATCATCATACCAGGAGATATCGCATGTAGAATGGGTAAACAGCTCCTTCCAAAGCCAAAAACATGGCCTCAATTGGATGACATTGTTTCCCGATATGCGTCATAAGTGAACTACAGAACAAACAGACCCTGCACCTGAACAGTCTGTTGAGCCACACCCTCTCTACAGGATCTGAAACTGTTGAATGTGTTACAGCAACATATGGCATACCCCACAAGTGTTGGTGCACAACAGACCATGGGAACTATAGTCCTATAAGCCTATGACGTCTGATCTGCAAGGCCATTGAGTCTATCATTTTTGAAGTCATAAATAGAGCTATTGGAAGCCGACAAACACACAGCCCTACCAACTGTGGTATGATCATGGGCAGATCATGGTTCCCAGACCTGCTAGACTGTTTGCAAGGCAGCCACCTAGGACACACATCACTGAAGGGAGCTACACACGTCCCACATAGACTCTGAGTAGCCCTTTATCAACATCACAGACACATGTTGTATCCACAAATTCAACAACCTGAAGGTATGAAGGGATTGAAATTTGTGCACAGAGAGATAACACAAGCTAAGAATTGTGGATTCCTGTTCAAGCTGTTAACACCTGCTGACCCACATGGTTCATTCCTGGGATTGCATAAAACAAAGTGCACACACATTACCATGTCCAGTCTGATGATGTCAGCATCCTACAAATATAGCAGGAGAAAAGAAAGCACCCAGTAAAACATGTAGCTTGTCGTGTTAATGTGTACCTTTGTAGTATCATAATATAGTTAGGTAGGGGGTTGAATCCTGCAATTGCTGTGTGTGTATGATTGCCTGCGAGAGAAGTGCCCTTTTTGGAGACTAGATACATATATGAAAAGAGGTAGATTCTTCTTTGGCAAGTCTGATGATATCAGCATCCTAGGAATATAGCAGGAGAAAGCAAATCACCCAATAAAGCATGTAGCGTATCATGTTAATGCATATTTCTGTAGTATCATAACATAGTAAGGTAGGGGTTTGAATCCTGCAATTGTTTTGTGGATGTGTGATTCCTTGTGAGAGGCGTGCCCTTTTTGGAGACTTGGAAAACACATGAAAAGAGGTAGATTCTTCTTTGGCAAGTCTAATGATGTCAGCATCCTAGAAATATAGCAGGAGAAATGAACGCATCCAATAAAGCCTGTAGCGCATCGTGTTAATGTGTATCTATGTAGTATCATAACATAGCTAGGTAGAAGTCTGAATCCTGTGATTGTTCTGTGTGGGTGATGTCTTGTGAGAAAAGTGCCCTTTTTGGAGACTAGGAAAACACATGAATAGAGGTAGAGTCTTCTTTGGCAAGTCTGATTATATCAGCATCCTAGGAATATAGCAGGAGAAACGAAATAACCCAGTAAAGCATATAGTGCGTTGTGTTAATGCATATCTCTGTAGTATCATAATATAGTTTGGTAGGGGTTTGAATCCTGCAATTGCTCTGTGTGTGTGATTTCTTGTGAGAGGAGTGCCCTTTTTTGGAGACTAGGAAAACATATGAATAGAGATAGATTCATCTTTGGCAAGTCTGATGATGTCAGCATCCTGCAAATATGGCAGGAGAAAAGAAAACAGCCAATAAAGAATATAGTGCGTCATGTTACTGCGGATCTCTCTAGTATTATAACATAGTTTGGTAGGGGAATGAATCCTGCAATTGCTGAGTATGTGTGTGTGATACTGTTGGTTATGTGTGGTGGGATTTGCTTTTACAACTGTATGACATATCAGTAAAACAACAGTATGTGCATTGCACACTTCCGGTATCTGTGCGGCACATACATATATCTACACGTGACCACAATTGTTAACTGTGTGGCAAATACATATATGTACATGTGACCTCAATGAGTTCATTGGTTTGAAGCCTGCTGTCTACACGAATACATCTGTTACCATTGACAGTCTGTGCAGCTGCTTCACAGACCTTAGGTCACATATGTATGTATGTGTCAAGGCCAGCCACTGTAGTGATCTGTGGCCTAGGTCATCTGTGTCACACACACCCATGACAGTTTCTATAGAATAGTGTGAGTGAGGGTTCATGCCTGGGGTATATGTCAGACGTTCAAACACAACAAAGTCTGTCAATAATGGCCATTCATTACAGGTGTACAACACCTCCATGGATATGCATACAGACCCCTTCATGCTTATGTAATTCACTGAGGGACATCAGCATACCTTTGGAAATGTGAATACCAAAGGGCAGATGACATAACATGTGGCTGTATGTACACATTGGTACCCCTGCTACATATTGTGGGCTACTAACAATGTGGTACTGTCAGGATACTATGTATTGTAAATGTGGATGACTATGCTATAGTTGGCTTATAGCTTTACAGCATGTGTTGGTCAACAGGTATCTGTCTGTATGATACCCTTGTGGAGGATAAGTGTCTCATCTGGAGAATGCATTGTAGGCCACTGTCTGCATTACCAGATCTGGACGGAGATATCCGTAGTGTGTTTGCTTGTACCTGGGATGTCTACATGCCAAATAGGGGTGGTCCCAGGAATGGGTGGCGGCCAATACCACTGGTTACTGGTATCGTATAGTACCGGAAGGACTCAAATGCTACTGTGTATCCTACATCTGTGTGTCAGTTGTCAAGACATCAGCTAATGATTGGGTAAAGTCAGGCTGTTGAGGTTATGTATACTACCAGTATGCAAATCAATGACCGATATAAACAGTATCACCCACAGCATAGTGGCAAACCATGTCATACACACATGTGTACCCAAGTCGTAACATATGTGTAGTAAAATGCATACTGGCCACCAATAGGAAATATGAAGTGTTAACACTGTGTAATACAGGGCATGTCACCCTTCCCATGTGTCCAATATGCACATACATGCAGATGGTGCACCTCCACCATGTTCACAAATGTACACCTGCAAATCTGTACTGCACACATCACACAGGTACCATCCACTCACCAACATATGCTGCCAGTACCGCACACATCAGCCAAGTGGCACATGGGCAGACAATACAGTACTGGAGTTAACACTGGTGTAAACAATACTACATTGATAATCATAGCTTTCATGCATCATGCCTGCTCAGATATACCTACAAGGATAGCAGTACACCTTGCTGTGGACAACATGCTCACATTGCTACACTGCTATTAGGTCACCCTGTGCATCAGCATCATGTAAGCCTGTTCCTGCATCATTGTCACAGATGACAGGAGGTGGCACAGTTTCATCATATGCACATGGTGTGAAATTGGTTTGCCAGAGCCCGACAATGAGCCATTCAATCAACATGTATGTGTGTGTGTGTGTGTGTGTGTGTGTGTGTGTGTGTGTGTGTGTGTGTGTGTGTATGGGTGAGGGACAACAGTACAGTATGGGTCAATGTTGGTGTAATGTGTGTGTGTATGTGTTAGCCCTAGGTGTGTGGTTTATGTGTGTGTGTCTGCATGCACACAGTTCCACCTTGTGGCTGCCACATACAGGTGATTGTGGGACAGCCACGGACTGTACCTGCCAGGATGTACAGCTCACTCTCTCCAGCCACGGACACAGTACCTGTGCCTGCCAGGGGTGCCACGGACAGTATCGGGTACCAAGCCAGACTGGGTACTATCGTCAGAGGCAGAGGGATATCAACTGGACCACATCCCTGCTGGGACTGGCCAGAGCCACATGCACGTGGTCATCAAGGACGGTCTAATGACAGCCCCAACATTGCTGGGGCTGGTACTGCCACTATGGGAGTGGCTGGGACTTGTGTGTCATCCGCAACAAGTGCCAGCTGATGATGTTGCTAGCATACGTCCACATCGATGTCTCTGCCATCCTGCACTGTCCTGGCACATGGACATAACATTGCAGAGGACATCTAGTGTCTCCCCCTAATGTCTATCAATGACCTTGGTGTAATTACAGATGGCACTGGCAAGGTCACGGATACTGTCATTGATAGCGGTGTTGTGAGCCCTCTGCGCCCTTAGTCCTTGCCTGGTGTACCGTTCCATATGTGCCTGTGCCTGCATTACAGACCGTAACATGGCTGAGGTTGTGAGACCTGTGGGGGCACGTCTGCCAGGGGCATTACGACCAGCAGTGTTCCCACGAGCACCCCTGGACATATGTCTATGTGGTACCATTCCAGGTGTCTGGGTATGGCTGCTGTGTGGGGTTGCATGTGCCATAGATACCACACTATCCTAGTCGGTGCCTATTGTATGCTGTTCCTCCGCTAAGGCCATTGGTGTTGAGTGATGTATCGACAGTATGAATGTGCGTATAGATGGGGTGGGCAGTGTGTACTGTCGATTGGCGGACAAACGAAAGACCCTGACAAACCTGCCTGTGCCACTACACATGTGTCATCATGCCCACTAGTTGTGGCAGTGACCTCAGGTTCCCTGCTGCACTCATCCAATTCCTCAGCACCTGTGAGAGGAAGTCAGGAAACACACTTCACAGTCTGTACAGGATGTTAGCGCACATGCACACAGGAACACATGCACACATGCACACATGCACACATGAACACATGAACACATGCACACATGAACACATGAACACATGCACACATGCACACATGTACACATGCACACATGCACACATGCACACATGTACACATGCACACATGCATACATACACTACTCAGTCAAGTTGAGACACACACACACACACACACACACACACACACACACACACACACACACACACACACACCAACAGCAATACAGAACATATCCATTAGTGGTTGATGGTGCAGTACAGTATCAAAAGCCAAAGAGTCCTATCACACGTGTCAGCATGCAGGATGTGTGTTGCTCAACAGCATGCAGTGCAAGTGTGGAGAGTCCTTGTTGATAACAGTATACATGTCTTTGATGCATGTGTGTTGTTCAATGATTGGCCCCACCCTGGAACACAATGTGTACATGGACACAACATTGCTGTTCAAGTCTGGAACGCTTTCCAATGTCCTGTGCACCATCTCTCATAGGTATACATACCATGGCCAGATGCACACAACTGTCAGGTGTATAGCAATGAATGCTATGTGTAGTACTGTAGTTAATGTAACCGGATGTAGTGTAGTACCATAAGCCATCATCAGGCAGCATCATGTGGTCAACCAAGGCCACTAATGTATGTCACACTGGCAACTATCTTGCTGTACCTGACCTGCACCACTTTTGGTACATTAACCATTTCACAGCCAGTTGTTACATGGGTATGTAAGGTGTTCAATAGGGAGCATTGCCTCACATGAATGTGTTGTGTGTTGAAGCGTGTCACACCACCACATGATAGTCCTCTACCCCCAGGTATAGTATGTGTGCTATGTTGTTGACATTTGGGATACTGGAGTATGACCTTACAGCTGGTGTCTACATACGCCATGTGTATCAAATTAACACTAACTGCATATGACAAAGTGGTGTATGTTGTGTGCATGTGTATTGACTCTGCCTATACAATGTCCACTACAGTGTACCACAATTGGTTGGGATTCTCTGTGTATTGCATGTGTTTTAGGCAGATGCTCATGTTACTAGGATGTGCATAGTCCCACAGAGAACATGCAGAGCATGCATTATGTGTAGGTGTTTTATATGTGTATATGGCCTACAGGTCACCTATGACATGCACATGTTATATGCTATATTAAATGTAGAACACTCAACAGCATGGGTGTACTGTCCTGCTATCACACCAGAGGGACCTACAAGTATATGAGACAGTTTGTCAGTGTCAACAACTATGGTATTGCTGCTGTGTGTTTGCAATTCCACAGTAGTACAAGAAGTGACAGTCACAGGCATACAAATTATGTTCCAAATTATCAGTATTGCATGACACCAGACTCCACATCTTCTGAATACACAGTACACAGCTGGTAAATGCATGTTCTAACAATTGACCTAACAGTAGTCTACAGATATGCCATGTTACCTGCACGCACTGTATCTACGTGCTGGGTGACTCCAGCCTCCATGATGACACATGTCTGTTGTACTGCTTGACCAGGAGCCACCACACTGAGGAGCAGCTCTTCCACTCTGGTGAGGGGAGGGATATGTTGATGCACCACCACCTGTGGTAAGCTGTTGTCTGTGGACATCGGAGGCATGCTGCCGGACATGTCTGATTAAATCACTGCAGTGATGGCGTACCTGCTCATAAGTCCAGTTATGCATGCCTACATCATTCACCAGATAGACAGCATCCTGTCACAGTGCAGTGCGTCCATGCTGGTCCTGACTAGATCTGGAAAACAGCAAGTTGTAATGCTGTACCAGGGTGTCATAGATGACCTCCTCCTCCTCAGGGAATAGGCAGGCTTCCTGTTATGAGACATATTCCTGTAAGACAATAAAACAGTCATTGTGAGCATGTCATGTGGCACACTTAACATGCTAAAGTACAGACATCAATGAAATGCCATATATAGCAACCTATTGGCTGTCAGTAGATACACACCTTTCATACCATATAGGACTGCTCAGCCCACAACTGCCTGACAGTGCCTGGCACATACTATATTCCAAAACATGTTCTGCACAGCAACAAAGTGGAACCAGTATGTAAGACTATACAACAGTACATGGCAAACTCTATGTGACACAATGCACCACCTAGCCACAGGGGGTGTGTATGAAGCTAATGCATGCAGACATTTGTCATCCATTGAAATGAATGTTAAGTACAGTTGCAGTACTATCAGTACACCACGCTACTTGTTGATAGCAAACCCCTCAGTAACAAATGTGCACATTCATCACTATAGGTGGCATACTGATGTAATATACTACACATGTTGCTAGATATGCACATATATCCTGTGACACACATACCACCAAGGCCATGTTACAGACATACCCACACACATATCAGACATACCTACAGGACACATAGGTATGGCAACCCAGATCAGTTTTACCTGTGTAACATACAGTACTGAGTGTCAGCACCTACAAAACCTCATGCCTGAGGTTTGTAATGTGTGAGGACTACAGGTAACAAACAAAACAGTATGTCCAAGCAATGTGGATGTAAATCATACTGTGCTGTTTAGGCCTACAGCTTCAGGTAGTACTACTGTTCATGCAGGATTTGCATTCACTAGTGCTACCAATCAATAAACATACATGTACTGCTTAAGCCTACAATGGCACACTCCAGTCAACACCATGGGACTACGTCACACCATATGCCTTACTGCTTTTCCTGCCTAGCAATAGCATATGTATTCTTTGCTGGGATTTGAGCTACAACACTACATACCATGATATACATGGTTTCACACTAGGCTATCACACATATATACAACTTTGACACATTCACCTACACATTCACCATCACACCCAGTCAACCTCACATAGCAAGTAATGCAACAAGTACATGTGTGTGTATCAGGTCCTAGGTAGCTAGAAGGCTATTATCCGTAGGGCCTATGGAAGCATAGCCATATGGTACCCTGCCCTTCCACACCCATGTAATGTAGGTTCATGTGCCCCTGTCATGCAGAGCCGCAGTGGTGACTCCCGGGTTGTGTTTCCTGTCTCACACCCACTCATCATGATTATTCATGACAACTGCTAATGAGGACCTTCATTTGCTATTGATAGGTGGTTAATTCCAGAGTATGGGATGTGCCTGAGATGATAATGTACCACACCAGCATGTTCTGCTTTTTCACGTTACAGGGTTTAGATCAGTACAGTGTATAGCTTGTATGGAGTGTAATCTGTATATATGGAGCATGTCCAACACCTGTGGGTTTGGCATAGCTTTGTATGTTAGGCAGAGGTCGCCTCTGGGTAGGCGGTATGTGACACATTGTAGCTGTGGTTTTGTAGGACAGTCTGCATAGGGAATCTGTTTGAGTCCGGTAATACTCTTTGTGAGGTATGGTTTGGCATCTATTGTCACTGTGGATGTCTTCTGAGGTACATACCGACAGGGCCAATGTACTCTATGATGGGTGTTATGGCTAATGAGTACAGTGGAACACTGACCTCTTATTCCATGGATGACACACCTTTTCTGTTGACATGTGGACCTTACTCAGTTTACATGACTAGTGTGGCACTGTGATTATCAATAGGGACACTACTGTCCACCTTTGTCCCATAGTCTCTCATCACACTTCCGGTGTTGAGTAGACTACCACCTATGTGGTAGTTCATGGGTACAGGGCTTTTAACATGAGGGATGGCAATACTTTTACAACATTGAGTTGGGCGTACATATGAACATCCATTGGTGTACATATAGATATACATATATGCACATATACACTCCACCTTTCATGGTGGGAATACCAATTATGCAAAGGTTGAGAGGGATGCAGTTATGTAATGATATTGCACAGTCTTGTGCAGAATGCATGGAAGGTAGTCTCAGCCCATGTACCTTTAGCAGGACCCCCTATCTGGAAGACTAAAACCTGAGGAATCATACCCACGACATTTAAATGCCACATGTCATATGCCAGCACAGTATGCTGTCTTGTTTGCCACACACTACCACCTACATGTAAAAATGCACATAATAACCTGCAACAACATATAATTGTCCACCCTTCACAAACAGTTGCAGTATGTCCCTTGCTCTATGCACATGTTCAGATGCTAATTTATCAGACACATACATATCTCTCCATATGTGTGTGCCATACACACACAGGGTCCACACTGTTGTAAGTCCATACACCTCACAGATGACCTGGTGGGCCTTGCTACAAAATGGACGGTTGTCACATGTGTGCATACAGTAATAGTACAGGGAGTATATATAGCTGCAAATGATAACACTACTATACTAGCCTAGTACAGCAGTTGCCAATGCTGAGCTACAAATTATGTTACTATCATGTATGTCTTACTCTGTTACATCCAAGTTTATATAGGTGTTTGCACTACTCCCCCAAACTGCCATTATACGCAGTACTGTACAGACCATAGATAACATGTTCAGATGTTCGACATATAATGCTGAGATACATATGTCACAGTTATGTCCCACTGCACACAGCTACACACTAATTTGTCCATGACAGTAGTTTACATGGCATCACTGCATACATACCTATTGCTGCCACTTATGCATGTTTCTGAGTATGTACAGTACTATTCATAAACATCTACTACTTGCCGGTAACTACAACTCTGTTACATACCTGTTACTCACTGTCAGGTCCGTCTGTGTATGCTTTTCAAGTTTTTTTTTGTTTTATTAAGTAAAGTTTTTTACTTATTAGTTATTATTGGTTATTAATTAAGTTTTTTTTATTAATTAATATATTTAGTTTTTAAAGAAGTAAATATAATATTTACTTAAGTAAAGCTTCTTTATTCAGTAAGGAAGTTTGTCAGTAGTTGCTGACATGTGCAATGTAATGATTGCATGTGGGGATAGCAAGTACAATCTGCTTTTATAGTTATCTGGGCATGTGCATGTGATGCCCTCTGCACCAATTGGGGCCCAGCATTTGGTAAATGCATACAGCCTGCTGTGTGGTAATTGCAGTACTCACTGTCATAGCAACCCAATGCTATAAATTGCTTAGGTATGTAGGTGTAGCCCTTTCAGATTTCTAGAGTGGGGCCCATGCTTTTTTGCTGTGGACACTGTTGTGTAAGTCAGAAGGTTGGTATACTTCTTATATCTGAAGCTAGAGGTGTAGACAGTGATGTACATGTTGTACTCAGGCCTGACTGTTGCCACTTGCAGTACAGAGCTAACAGTGTAGAGTTTAACTCACCCCTACAAATGCTTACACAACATTTATGTGACTATGTAATTTATTTTCCACTCATATAATTAACTGCCATAAAAACTTAGTTATTGAGAGGTATTGTTTTGGCACATGAACTGTTTGTGAACTGTTATACTGTGAATATTAATGTAGGCACTTCTGCAGGGTTTGTGGTTTTATTGTTGACATTAGCACAGGGTTCACAGGACAAGTGGACAATTCCAGTACTGTGTATGCCTACCTACATCCTTGGTATACCCTAAACACACAAGTGTATTTAAAGTGTGGGGCGGGTTGCTGACATACAGAGATCATTATGTATTATTGTGTGAATATTATCTTACTGGACTTAAAGGATTGGTTTGTACCTGTTGGTTTATCCAGGCAGGTGGTCTGTCTGCATAGTTCCCAACTGTGAACCTATCCAGATGGTAGTCAAATGTTACACTGTTATTCTTTGTCTGTGCAACCCACAGGTGTTTTCATCACTAGTACAATGGCATTGTTACAGTCAGTTGCTACCAGTACATGGCTACATCCTTTGGTATTTCTGTGTTGTACTCCTACATAAGGGTATGTTTGTGGAAGTCCTACCACAGCTATTTGCAGTGTGTGTAACAGCAGGATAGCTGCTATGCCTGTGTGTTTGTGCCTCTGCCAGGCCTATGAAATACTCAGATACATCTTTGCATGGAGTCAGGGATAGGTAGTTAAATGTGAAGTACACCTTACACATCATAGAGACAGTAAAAGTCTAGACTTGTGTGAGGCAGTGCATATGGATACGTACTCCTTTTATGAAGTACAAGCAGTGTCTACTGTTATTATTGTCAGTATTCATTGTGTAATACCCCACCTTTCTGACTGACGTCAGTACCTTTCAGAGGGATTCAGAGGGACACAGCTTCAATATGTTTCACAATCAGGGACATCACTGTTAAGTCACAGTTGGGTAGTATGGCCTCTGCCCTAATCAGATTTGCCACTGTTTGTCTTGCTATGATACTGTGTTGGGGTTGTAAAGTGCCTCTGTAACTTTATTTGCTGCTAGAATGGCTGCTTCTCATATCACACTCATGTAATTCATTTCACAACAATTGCTGGTAAAGATCCACAAAACAAGCTTTGTGTTGTAGCCTTCCTATTTATCCTTTACATTCAGTCATAGAAATACATGATATATTTAGTTGAGCACCAGGTTGTTGTATATCTGTTGTGACTTAGTGGTAATTCATGCAGTCTATTGTGCCAATGGTCTGGGGTTCGAGACTGACAGAGGTATTTTATTTTGCTGCTGAGCAGAACAACGTCCCTGACATAGAGTGACTAAGGCACTTTTAAGCAGTTGTAAGCGGGTTTGTGTGGGTTTGCGTGATGCTTAGCGATGCTTAGCTAAGCACACACATGCGCACACTCGCTTAAATCTGCTTACTACTGCTTAAAAGTGCTTACTCCCGCTAACCCCAACGCTAATTTCTTTGAAAGAAAAGAAAGTGGGGTGATAGGAAAGTGGTGAAAAAGGAGGCACAAAGAGGGAAAGACAGTAGGAAAACAAGCTCGGGATGTGCAGAACGGGTGTAGGGAAGGTCCATAGCTGTCCATTTCTTTAACAACAACAGCTGTGCATATGCAAGACAATTGGAGTGAAATTTGAAACCTTCCACCCCTGGGAGAGGGGTGAGGACAACAAAGTATGTTGTACTGCCAATTATAATTGTCAGTTTACATGTCCAGTGGACATGTGTGCAAAATGGGCAGCTATGTATGGGGTGTAATTTTTTTGTGGGTACAGATTTCCCTTTTTTTTTTTCAAGTGAGAGTGGAACGTGAGGTTGAGGAATTAGGTATATTTGGGGAGGTAGGTTGGGGAGGTAAACAGACAAGACAGACAAGACACATACAAGGGCAGTGTATGACACATGGGGTGGGTGAACACAATTGACGGGGACGGATGGTTGGAAATCGCAAGCCCATGAGCCCACAGATGGTAATAAATGGTTATTCCACTCCACAAAGGAGGGGCCACAACTGACCCTGGTAACTATTGCCTCATAAGCCTGACTAGCCTGGTCTGCAAGGCTATGGAGTGCATCATCATGGAACTCATTAACAAAGACATTGGGAATCTCCAAACACTTGACCCATCCCAGTTCGGCTTTGTTAAGGGCAGATCATGCCTACTAAACCTGGTTGACTTCTTTGAGACAGTTACCAAGGCCATAGACGAGGGAAAGGTGGTTCACACAGCCTACCTTGATCTCACCAAGGCGTTCAACACCATTCCTCACTCGGGTATTATAGAAAAACTCACCAGCCTGAACATAACCCCCTACGTCACAGGATGGGTTGCCAACTGGCTTACAGACAGAACTCACACGGTAAGAAAAGCGGGCTCTAGGTCTGAGTCTAAACCAGTCACAAGTGGTGCCCCACAAGGCTCAGTTCTGGGACCCCTACTGTTCGGCATATATTTCTCAGAAGTACAGACAAACACAGGAGGACTATGGCTAACTAAGTTCGCTGATGGCTGCAAACTGGGAGCCATAACTGACTCTCCGGCTGACACGGACATCGTCCAAAAAGGCCTTACTGAGACAGACACCTGGGGTCAAAGTCATGGCCTCAAGCTAAATGCCAAAAAATGCATAGTCATCCCATTTGGGAAAAACAAAACACCCACAAATTACCACATAGGCGGCAGCCCCCTTAATACAGAAGAGGTAATAAGAGATCTGGGGACCCAGCTAGATAGTAATCTCTCCTTTGACAATCATATTGCCAAAGTAGTTAGGAAATCCTTCTATGTGGCCCATTTAATTACTAAGGGGTTCACATCTAGAAATAAAGAGGTTATAGTGCCCTCTACTCATCACTCATCAGACCCATCATAGAGTACAATGCCCCATTTAGGATGTACCTCACAAGACACTTCCAACAGCTTGAAAGACCACAAAAGCACCTCACCAAGAGGATTACTGGCCTCAAACATATGTCCTATGCAGCCCGACTGAAAAAACTCTGGCTGTACTCAGTGGCATATTGCTTACACAGAGGTGATCTCTGCCTGACTTACAAAGCCATGTCCAACTCAGAATTGATGGACATGCACCACCTAAAGAAATCCAAGTCACTGCAAGCCACGCGCTCTAGTGAGCTAAACCTCACCACAACAATAAATAGAACATGCTGGAGGGATAGATTCCAGTCACAGAGACTCCCCATGCTTTGGAACAAAATTCCTAACTACATTAGGCAGAGCCCCTCACTAACACTCTTCAAGAGAAGCCTTGATGAGTGGATGGGTAACAGAAAGTACACCCCTGGGATCACTTCATTGGCTCTGCTTGACAGAGGCTCAGTTAATTAATCAATGGGGCGGCGAAAGCTGACACACTCTGGCTAGGCTTATAAATACCCTTGGGCAGATAGCCTAGTACCTACCTATGAGCCTATGAACCTATGAACCTATCTGTGACTTACACAGAGAGCAGGCTGAGAGTAGTTGTTTTGGAATCCAGTCCTCATAGTAAACATGTTTATAGATAGGCCTTACATCAAAGTAAGGCACTTACACTGTGAACAAGCCTTTCAGTACAGACTTACACTTAGGCAGCAACTATTTTGGAATCTGGCCCATTGTCTGAATGATTTACAATCATTGGTATGGTATGATTTTTTTTTGGTTTGTTGTTTAAGATGTGGAATATCTATATAGTAATATCAAAAACATTTTGGGGGTGCAGGTAGTTAAATATTTTGTTCTAGATGGTCCTTCTAAAGTTATTATTTTACAATAATTAGACTTGTGTTTGATATATGATTATTTTTATTTTGATAGTAGATTTTATCTACATGTTCAAAGAACAATGTAGTTTTGCTCCCACATATGACAATATATTTATGATTTTTGTAAACATAAGTATATTTATAGTTCAGATAATTATTGTCAAAATATACATTTTTGTTAGATATATGGATGATTTGTTTTGTAATAAAATGTAATTATGAATGCTATATTAGTTTTTGGTCTTCTTTAATTCTACTAGTTTAGGTAAGCAATTTAAGGGACAAATGGCACAATATAATTCAGTATTTTTCTGTTCAAATATTAGATGTAATAATGGTAGGCTTCTTTCTTCATTGCTTAGAAAACCTAGCCAACCACCACGTCTTGAAAACTTTGCCTAAGGGAGAGTTTGTTGGGACTTTACATTTGTATGATATGGCCAATGCTTTTCATACAATGGTAGAACAAATAAAGAGAAGATTTTTAGATAGGAGATATGAATATAGTGATGTCTTAAAGGCCCTTAAATCTGTAATTAATGGACACAGAGTTAAGGTAACTTATTCTTCCAAAATATCTGGCCAGCAAAATTATGTTTTATTTTGTCACAAAATATACTATTTTTATAAGTGAAACGGTTGACTTGTTTAAGAAATTTCATCCAATTCTGAGGGTACTTGTGAAAATTTTATCATTTTAGTAATACATTTCTTTTAAAACAAAGTGAGAAAGTGGAAACATGAGGTACTGAATCCAAAATATAAAGAGACACAGGCTATATGCAAGCATAGATTAGAGTAAACAGAGTCAAGTCAAAGAGAAGAAATGGAGAAACTAAGATAAAAAAGGAAACTAAGATAAAAGAAATTACATATTAGAAGAAATGGATGCATCAACAAGTTAGTGTATAATACTGCTGATAAAGTGTATCCTTACCAAAATAATCTACTAAAAGTCCTGTTTCTAAAATGAGTAACTCTAAAACTGAGAACTGATTTTGACAATTGATTGATTACAGAGCTCTGGCTTGACCAAGTATGAAATAGTATATACATTTCTAGAATCATTACATAACTAGAGAGATCAGAGGGACAGAATCTCACTTTTACTTTTCTTCCTATTGAGGAGACATCATACCTCTCATACATGCAAGTTGTGAACCCCCCCATACCCTGTATCTTTGACATACTGAAGGTTCGCAAGGAAGTTTTGGAACCCCCCTTATGACCAATAGTTCGAGGAGCAGGTTCAAAAACTGAACCTTTGGCTATTTATATAGACCAGAAACTGAAGAAGTCCCTCTCATCTGTTAAGCACATTACCAAGGATTCTTGTGATTTTTTTATGCAGTATTAGTAATGAGATCTTTGATGAAGAATAGTTCTTCATAACCATTGATGTTATTGATTTATTTTCTAGCATACCCCATGAAGAGGGTTTAGACTGGTTTCAGCAGGTTTAAACTCAATGTAAAGAGTTATCCAATATTTAGGCAAATTTAATTCTTGAATTTATGGAAAAAATATTAAAGAACAACTTCATATATTATAAGGGAGGATATTTTAGGCAAACCAAAGAAGTTGCCATGGAGCTCCCTGTGCTCCCAATGATCTCTAACTTAGTATTGTATTATTGGGAGAGTAACTTTGTTTTTCCCTCAGAATATTTTTCAAGAATTGTTTTATACACTCGGTTTTTGGATGATGTTTGTTTATTTTGGAAAGGAACCAAAGAAGTTTTAAACATTTTTTGGCTTACATAAACACTACCACATCTTTTCTTACGTTTACTAGTCATTATTTCAGTGAACGTATAAACTATTTAGATGTGACTATTTATAAGGTCCATAAATCAAAAAAATTTCACTCAAAATTTTTTCATAAGGATACATTTTCAAAGGCCTACCTACATTATCATAGTGAACACCCAAATTATCAAAAAAGAGGCATTGTGAAAGGGCAGATGATTAGTGCCTCAAGAATGACCACTGAACCTATTTTTTGAAAAGGAGATATGCTTTATTAAAAAGCTTTTTATTGAAAGATGTTTCCCAGTTGAATTGGTCAACCAGCTAGGGGATGAGGTGATCAGTAAGCATAAAAATAATTATGGACCCATTTTTGGGTGTAAAAGAGATTGAGGTCACTGCAAGTACATCAAAAGAATTGCAAGATGTTGCATTTGTATATGAATACAGCAGTGACTCTGGGAATTTTGAAAACATTATTAGAAAGTATTGGGGGGTTAAGATCAAACCCTGATGTGGAGAAAATTATAACTGGAGCTCTTGTTTTTCTGAGAAAAAGAGGTAGGAATTTAAAAGAAATATTTGAAAATGGTGGAAATAGGTATAAAAACAACATGAATAATAACAATACAAAATATGGTACTTTTAAGTGCAACTTTTGTAGTCAGTGTGCACATATATCCAATGTTAGTGACATATTTTTGGAAGCAAGGAATACTACAATAATGTCTAGAGGACGCTTTAATTGTGGTACTGAAGGTGTTGTGTATTTAGTGAAGTGCACCTCCTGTGCAAGTTTTTATATTGTCAAAACAGAGAGGGCCTTCAGAAAGAGAATTTATGAACATTTTTATGACTTGACACACAAGAAAGATTCAAATGCCTTATATAGGCATTCGGTTGTATGTCCAAATAGTAGTTTTTGTTTTCTAATAATTGAACAAGTTACACAAACCCCAGGGGTGGCCATTTGGGAGGCTTAACTTGAATATTGTGAGCTGTTTTGGCAATTAAAGTTAGATGCAAGTAGAGCCTCTGGGTTCAATGATAATATTAGTATTTCAAGTGTGTTAAAGTTGAGGGATGCTAAATTATGAGTTTTTAACCATAATAATGTATTTGAATTGTAGTTTTAGTTTTTATATAGGATTGTTTTAAATAAAATTCAAAATATTCACTGTAGAAATACTTGCATATATTTTTAAAATGGATTTAACCTTGTGATCATTAATATTTATGTTTGTGATGTGCTTGGTGTTGATTGGTTAATGGTTTACCTTAAATAGGGGTGAACTGTTTTAATTTTTCTGATGAAGTTTGATAATAAACGTTACAAAAGCACTTAACCATCATTTGGGCTGTTTTCTTTCAGTTCCTTGACACAGTGTTCATGATATTGTTAGCAACAGTTCTAATCACATGCATGTCCCTGCTAACAGGAAGAGGAAAACTAAGTGTCCTGTCAGAATGAGAACAGTCCTTTGGCTGAAACCCAAACTGGAGAATCGGCATGAATTTGGATTAGTGAGCCACAGTTACTTCTGCAGTAATATTTACAACCAAATGCTGAGGATAATTTCTGTGAATGAAAAGTTGTTGCAGAAAAGCTGATTCTAAAGAAAAAGTGTTAGCATCACTCACTATTCGGGAAAGTCTAATAAACTGTCCCTGAACCACATTTTTCTTCATGAATAGTGGATTCTGGCTTCTAAAAATCAAGAAAATTATTACGGCAAGTTTTCTTTCTGTAAACATTTGAGTGGAAAGCACCTGTCAAAGGATTCAGCATGATTAGTGTATCCAAAAAGAAAACTGTAGTTCCATATCCTGAAACAGCAAACTGGAGAAAACCTATGCTGGCAGAAAGTGACTGTACAAAAATGTCCAAGTCTTGTTTAGAGCCACCCCACAAAAAAAATATATATCATCAATATAACGGTGATATAAGAGAGTACTCTTGAAGCCAGGTAAATGTACCAGTGTTTTATATTCCCAAGCACTTAAAACTAGATTAGCGTAAGCAGGGGCCATCTTCGTCCCCATAGCACCTGTTGGTAGATTTTCCCATTAAAATGGAAAAAGTTATTGCATAGAACTGTGGAAATTAAATCACAAATAGTATCTATTTTAGCCTGTGTAAAGCCAGCATACTTCGAAAAGAACCGTCGAATAAAATTTAAACCCTCTTTATGCGGAATATTAGTGCACAGTGAAATAATATTCAAAATGACAAGCAAACATTCAGAAAGTTGTAGTTTAGCTAGGAACAATTCATTTAGAAAAGCCCATGAATCTCTTAAATAAAATTTTGTGGACTGCACGATAGGGTTAAGCACGAAGTCAACATACTCAGAACTTTTTTTCAGTCTTTGCCCGTTTGTTCGAAATAATATGCCTAAATGGTAGGTTATGTGCATCCTTATGAATTTTAGGGATGCCAAACAATTTGCCAAGACTAGGGTGTGGAACAACCATAAGCATATGTTCATTAAGAGTCAAAGAGTGGGTTTGTTCCAATTTCAACAAGAAATGGTAAATAGTTTTGAAATGTTACTTCACAAAGTTCATGTCCACCTGTTTGTAAAATTCATTGTCCACTAAAGCAGACTCAGTTCTCAAGATGTATTCCACCTGTTCCATGAGGACAATTCCTGTCCCTTTGTCTGCTTTCATAATTCGTGAATGCTTATCCTGACAAAGGTTATATAGAGCTTGCAATTCACCTAAATTAAGATTAAACCATTTATCCTGACACTGCGTGTTCAGAAGCTGTCTAAACTCATAGTCACATACTCCAAGAAAGGTAAGTAAAAAACTATGCAAAACTGGATTAAATGTACTTTTCTTCTTGAGAGCTAACATATTTTGTGGTGAAGGACTGGAGTCAGACAGCTCATCATCTTCTTTATCAAGCAGTATTTTCAGGTTAAGTTTTCTAAGAAACAATCTTAAGTCTAAAAGCAAATCTGTAAGATTTGCCCTTTGTGAAGGGCTAAAAGTAAAGCCCTTATTAAGAAGTTGCAAATGCTCTTGTGTGAAGTTCCAGTTAGTAAGGTTATAGACAGCACTATTCATCTGGGAAAGTTTATCAGCTTTAGAAACAGTGTTTACCTTCTCCTGCTGCTCCTGGTTTGCATAGGTCTCCCCATTACATGGAATCTGCCTCTCCCCCGTGATCCCTGTTGCAGAGTTTGTCCCCTGTATCCTTGGTTCCAATGATGCAGGGACAAAAAAGGCTGCTGTGGTTCCACTAGATGTTGTGTTTCAATCAGATTATGTACTGAGTTAGTGACTACAGTTGATTCGTTTGAGGGAGGGGTGCGAGGATGATTAGCTGGATTAAGAGAGAAACATAGTGCATCCTGCAGGTATTTTGCTTGTTTTAAATTCATGGTATTGGTGCAATTGGATGTTTTCTTTGGTGACTGTGACTCTTTGTTGGAAGCGAGAGAGCTTAAATGGCAGCTGCTTCTCAATGCAGAGGCTAACCCAGGTACCAATGAAAATTACAACATAAAATGTGCCCTGCATGGTTTAATTAAACCACTCCTCCTTAGTTTTATGTTTTTTTTTCTTATTGGATACTGTACTACTTGAGTTTACATGTGTGTGTGTGTGTGTGTGTGTGTGTGTGTGTGTGTGTGTATATATATATATATATATATATATATATATATACACACACACACACACAATCTATATTTATATACACATATATATATATATATATATATATATATATATATATATATATATATATATATATATATACATATATGCTACCATAAGAAAAAGGGACATTAAAAATGTTTTAGCAAAACATAGTTTGTATTGTAATTACTTTAATTGTTTAGGTTTTTTGTTTTAGAACAAGTAGATATTTTCTTTGGTGATTATGACACTGTTGGAGGTGCTGGAACTTAAGTGACATCTGCTCCTTAATGCTGAATCTTTCCCTGGTCTGAATGATTCCCTTAATATTAAATGTATGCTTAGGTGGCTTAGATAAATATCACATTAGTAATTCAGCTTTAATCATTAACAAAATATCTTTGAAACATCCAGAATGCTTACAACTAGTGGTTTATTTGTTTTATTGCATTTTTATTACTGCTACATTACCTTGACTACTGTTACATTTCCTTGGCTATTGTTGGCTAGTTTTTATTATTTGTTTACATGAAACAAAGATTTTTTTATTGGCTGCTGGTTTTCTATATATTGAAATATTTGTGTGGATATCTGTATTTCTGAAGAAGTTCTTGTTACATTAAAGAATGAAAGCACTCGCATACTGGTTTTGCTTCTGTGTTTTTCCTCCTAGCTTTGGAAGTTTGTTAGTTTTATATATATATATCTATCCCCTGGATTCAGTAACCTTCCATGCAGGACTAACTTAGTCCTGCAAGGAAGCAACTGTTTAGGAGCAGCATGGCAATGCACTATGCATATTAATGAAGGCGCGCTGCCTGAGCTCCTAAACGGACACATAGCGTGGACAAGTACAGGGGGTATGTCTGAGAGCAGAGCTTTCAGAGATCTCACAATATACATGCCCCTGTAATCAAGAACTGCAGTTTAGCAATAAGAATGTGTGAGACTGCTCATAGGAGTCACATTCCCCCAGCACCCCCCCCAAGTTCATAAGAGCAATAGTTAAAATATAATAATATAAACAAGTTAATTTTTTTTTTATCAAACAGATAAAATGTAACTGTAGGTGCACGGGTTTGCCCATTGCTTAGCTATGTACACTTCATCTTAAATGGCACAAGAAGATAAATATCAAGATATATGCAAATGAAGCAGTACTGCAATAGTGTAGTGGTCACAGCATTCGCCTTATGAGCAGTCATTCTCTGTGTGAGTCTCACTCCAGTACATTCCATTTTCCATGTCAAATCACTTTATGAACAATATTTTTGTTGCATAACCTACTAAATAACATATATTTGTGAACTGGAGTACTGCATTAAACGCAGATGTAAGCTGTCATTTTAATAATGTAAAATCCACAGGTAAACACAAGTGCCCCATACAGTATATATACACATGAATCAAGGATACAAATCGAAGGTATAATGTGTAATGAATGATAAATCCATAGAATGTCCAAATCCACCAATTTTCCAAGAACCATTTTACATTTCTGTCTAAATTAGTGTGGAGGTAAGCGGGAGTAAGCACTATTAAGCAGTAGTAAGTGGGAGTAAGCATATTTAAGCAGTAGTAAGCTAGTTTAAGCCTGTTTGCATGGGGGTAAGCAATGCGCACATACGTTAAGCTATATTGAAGCTAACTCTCTGTAAGCATATTTAACAGGAGGTTAGCATTGCTTACCATCATGCAAACCAGCTTACAATTGCTTAAAAGTGCCTTAATAACTCTGTATGCAACAGCCGCTGTTCTGCCCAGAAAGAAAAATAAACAGCCATTGCAGGTCTTGAACCCAGAACCCTGTACACTATAGTCACAGTAGTTAACCAGTAAGCCATCACAGCAGTACATAAGAATGACGTATCACCAAACAGATCCTCACTGTAGGAATATTAAACTTAACATGTGAAAGGAATCTATATACAGTTTTATGTTGTATAACTTACTACATAACATAAATATGTGAACTGGAGTACTGCATTAAGTCCAGATGTGAGGTGTCATTGTAATAAAGTTTTGAAATCCCCTAATAAACACAAGGACCCCATACAATGTACGTACACATGAATCATGGATACCAAACACATATATAACATGTAATGAATAATAAATCAATGCCAAACAGCAAATAGTATGCAAATCAAAAATTAAGCAATGCTAAGCTTTGCACAGCCCTGCTTACCAGGTATAAGCAATGTGTAGGCCAGCTAAATCAGTTTGCCCATTGGTATACCCCTTTAAGCAATGCCAACCTTAGTTAAGCAGGTTTGCCCATCGCTTAGCATTTTCAAATCCATCCAAACACGGCACAGTGCAGGAAATTGGCCCTATTTAAACCCAACAGGTGGGAATACATCTCATAACTGGTTACAGCTTCCTCCTGTAGGCACTATCACCAGTGTGGAAGAGGGAGTGCACTTTTGGGTGCAGAGCTGGGGCATCCAGGAGTCCAAAGTCATGGCAGGACTCCTTGTTAAAGACCATGACCAGAGACTGCTGCAGGGCCAGTACCAGGGTTCCCAGTATAAAGCGGAAGCCTGGGATTGTCTCGCCCATTACCTCACCAGTGCCACTTGACATACCTCAAACTGGTGAGCAGGTCAGGCATCAATATGCCGACCTGAAGCAGAGAAAGAGGGAGCTCTTGGATCAGTGGACCAAGAGGCTAGGAGGACGGGGGATGTCCCAGCTGTGTGTAAGTATCAGTTCACTACCTGTTTAATAATTGCCAGCTCATATATATATTATGGACAGGTATGGCTAAATATTCCTCTTATGTCTTTGACAGTGGCAGATGAGTGGGCTGTGAACCGGGAAGCCTTTCCCTGTAGATTGCAGAGGTTGCGTCGCGAGGCAGGTTAGTAATACTCTTTCATGCACTGTCATAAGAAACAAATCTAAAAGTAGTAGAAAGTTAATTGCCAGTATAAAACCTGCATTGTTTAAGGCACGTACTGAATACACCAGACAATATAGCAGGAAGAGTCTCATATAGGTTGTATGCAAATAAAAGGTTAACAGCCTGACAATAAAGGTCTAACTGCTGGACTGCATGTGTTTACTCTGGTATCATATGGTAATGTAGTGTTGCAATCTCTTAATAGTACTGTTGTATTAAGCACTGTTACCCACACTGTGCTACATAAATGAAATGTGTAGAAATATCTGTATATGACTGTTGTAATCACAAGGTCATATTGTACAACTGAGGGAGACTTAGAAAGAAAACAATGAAAAGATAAACAACATAGTCCAAATAGCACACTCAACTGAGACGTGCACTGTTGTATTTTTACACACACAGCCATGGTTCAAATCCTGGGAGTGGTAGTAAGCTGTATGCAGAATCATACCCCACAACTGTACAAATATGTCCAGAATGTCCAGTTAATTGGCCCATATCCACTGCCTGTCACCCTGTCCCCCTGGCAAATCAGTGGGATGACCCCAGATGTTTAGGCAGCAAATAATGACATACAACTGATTGTCAAACATCTATAAGAACAAACCTGTCACTCTAGCAACTCCCCAAAATGTTATGAGAGTAATAAGACAAGTATGCCTCATCTCCACCCTCATGTTGTGAAGCTGTGACCTGAGTGTGTGCAGTAACAGAGTGAGACGTATGTGCATAATGATAATAATGTGGAATCTGGTAATATGTGTGGCAGCATTCAGGTAGTGCCATCAAACATTCCCCCCACACACCTGTCAGATATGAAAACTGTGCCTAGAAATAAAGAACTGAAATCCTGAACTGGTACTGTTTACTCTGGTATTGTATGGCATTGTTAGTGTTGCAGTTGCTCTGAATAATAAGGTATTACTCATCACTGTCATCCACACTGTGCTATATAATAAAACTGTCTGGGAAACCCTGTATAAGACTGTTGTAATTACAAGATCAGATTGTAAAACCACGAGAGACTTATAGACAGAAGTCAGAGAAGAGCTACACAGCAATATCTATACTCAACTGTGATGTACACTGTTTTATTTTTAGCAGAC